>NW_007248830.1:1196204-1295310 GCF_000164805.1 Carlito syrichta
TGTGTGTCCTGAGTTGGGGTTTCACTCTGTTGTCCAGGCTGAGGCACAATCACAGCTCACTGCAGCCTTGAACTCCTGGGCTCAGGCGAACCTTCTGTCTCAGCCTCCCAAGTAGCTGGGACTACAGATGTGCATCACCATACCTGGCTCATTTTTAGATTTTTCTTTTTTTCTTTCTTTTTTTTTTTTTGTAGAGATGGGATCTTGCTTTGTTGCCTAGGCTGGTCTCAAACTCCTAGGCTCAAACAATTCTCCTGGCTCAGCCTCTCAAATTGTTGGGATTACAGGTGTGAGTCACTGCACCCAGTCGTCTTTAACTATATTCTTAATTACATGTGGTTGTTTAGCATTTTGTTATTTTTTTTCTATTTTCCTCAAATGGACTTCAAGCTCATTGAAGGCAGAATCTATGACATACTGTGTGCTGTTTATTCCACAAGGCATTATCACATGCCTTAAGTAATAGTGGATACTCCATAAATAGTTGTTGAGTTGAGTTTACTCCTAGACATTGCTAACTTTGATTTTTGCCCATATTTGAGTAGAACACAACTTTTAAAATTTCTCATACATGTTGGAGCTTTAAAAAATATTTAATTTTCCATATTTGTTTTATGGGACATCCACACTGTCCACAATATAAGGTCAGTTTTCTCAATGTTTTCTAGAAGTAGACTAATGTGATGCCAATATTACTCTTTACTAGCTGTGACCTCAACTTCCATACTCAACTCAACTTGAGAAAATTAAAAACTGCTTCTTCCAGTCAAGTTTAGTAGATAAATTTTCTTCCCTGTTCCATTCTAATATTAGACTCTTCTTCCTTCCATAGAATATAAGCAGAAATTTGGGACCAACAGATGTCAACAGCATAAATTTCAGTAATTACTGTTTTGTTTTGTTTCCTGGTAAGTGACCTTATGTCCACTCTAATTCCTTTCACATCATATTTCTAGTTGGTGGCTGGCTATTAATTAATAGGTAATACTTATAATGATTGTTTATTTTCTCATTTATAATATTGTGTAGCTACCTTCTGACACTTGACACTTTAAAAAATAATTTGATTTAGTAAATAGTTACCAGAAATGGACTTTAATATTTCAAATAATATAAAATTCTTTTCTTATTAGTCTTTTATCCCTAGTACTTTGCTAAAGCAATTATTAGCAAAGTTACCAGTTTCCCACATTGTGCTGAGTCTGATGACCAATTTGTCATCTCTGCCATGCTTGAAACAAGTGGCATGTACCAATGTAGATCTCTTTCTCCTCTTCCATGTTTTCCTCATTTTCAGGATACTTCACTTGTTTTTTTTCTGTCTCACTAGCTCTCCCTCTGTCTACTCTAATGGTTCTTCCCGATTTTTATGCTCTCTCAGGGTTTTGATGTCCCCAGGGACTTGGCTATCTTCTCCTACTCATTGTCTAAGCAATTTCATCTAATCTCATTTAGTATCATGGTTTGAAATATCACTATAGGCCAAAAGTTCTGTTTCTCTTCCTGAGCTTCTTTCATCCACCTAAATGTCTTTTGAAGCATCCTCAGTTTAAAAAAAAAGAAGCTGTACTCATCCACATGGATGGAGATTTGTACTAAGAGATTGGGTGAGAAATACCAAATCACACTAATAAAAATGTTCTCAGAAGTCTATTAATGTTTTGTCCTCATCTGCAGGCTTATGATAAATTGTTCCAAGTACAGCTGGCATTCAGGACAATTGTATTAGTGTCATTTAAAGGTTAATCCTGGCACTATGTTCCCAAGTACAGATAAATATTTTTAGAATAGAGAAGGTTCACATCCAAGTTCACTTTTGAGCATGGAAGCTGCAGAATTATTTTAATAAAAATATTTAGTAGGACTAATAATTATAAACCTTCGATATAATTTTCCTCTATGGTAGAAAACTCAGAGGTTAATAAAATGACTCTAAATCATTTTTCAAATTAATTGTATGAGCCATTATTCCATGGTTGATGTCATTTCTCTATTTTTAAAATAAATTTAATTCTTATATTATTATTTTTAATTTTAAAGATGTGGGGTACAATTCTGGATTAGATGCACAAATGGTCATTGTACAGGTAAAGTTTGGACCAAGGATGCTCTCTTTCAGCACTCCTATTTATTATCACACTGGAAGCCAAACTAGACTAATAAAAGAAGAAAAAATGTATACAGACTAAAAATGGAGAAATAAACTGTCTGTATTTACAGATCATGTAATGGTCTATGTATAAAACCAAAAGAATGTATTTTTTAAAATAAGTAAATAAATAAAACCCTGAAACTAATAAAAATAAATAAATAAAAAATAAAATGCTCCAAACTGAACTTGAGATCCTCCTTCTGAATGCATTCCCATATGGTCTTTCCCATCTTAACTTTTGGCAATATCATGTTTCTAGCTGCTCAGTTTCCTCTCTTTCAATACCTTGCATCTAATCCATCAACTTTTCTATTTCAGGATGTATTCTGACCATATTTCACCACACTGGCTGCTGTCATTCTGGTCCAATCCAAGATCATTATTATAATTATTAAAAGAACTCCTAACTGTTCCCTTTGCTCCTGCCCCCCACCATCAACCTTTTCTTTACTCTCACACAGCAGTTAGAACAGTCATTTAAAAAAAAAAGTCAGATCATGTCACTCTCCTTTTTAAAATTCCTACCTCAGGGCATTTGTACTTATTATTCATTCAGCTGGAAACACTCTTTCCCTGTATATCCATGACTATCTCATCTTTTTCTGGGTTTTAACCACATTCTTCATAAGGCCTTCCTTCACCACCTTGTTTATAATTGTAAAACATTCCCTCACCAACACACACAAACTTCTCATTTCAGTCTTTTTCATCTTCTAACACGCTATGTATTTCATTTTTGAAATGATTGCTAGCCCCATCCCCTCACTATAACTTAAGCTCCATAAAGGCATGTATATATGAATAATTTATTTACTGCTCTATTTCCAGCATCAAGAGAAATACCATACAACGGGGAGCAACAAATCTTTATTGGATTACAGGGCGTGACAATTAAGTTCGCTAACTCATCCTAGAAAAAGTGCTACATACCTCACTGCTGAGGATCACTATGTTCACCTTTGAAGTATTCTACTCGGGAAGCTATGCACTCCTGTGCCTAGTCCACCAGTCAAAGCAATTTTGGAGCACTTTTTCTGGAATGGCCATCAGAGCTGTTGTTGTATTACTCTTGATGTCCTGAATGTCATCAAAATGTCATTGGGGCAAGATCAGGTGAGTAGGGACAGTGTTCCAATTCAGTTATTTGTTGACTGGCTAAAAACTCCTTCACAGACAGTGCAATGTGAGCTGGTGCCTTGTTGTGATGCAAGAGCTCCTTCAGGACCATTTTGCACACACCCTTCTCATGCCAAAATGTTCAGTTAAGATTTTTCCTAACTGATTCTCTATCCATGTTTATTTGGTCTTCTATGCTTCTCACAGTCAGCCGATGATTTTGATGCACAATTTTATGAATTTTTGCAATGTCTTTGCCAGTTCTGTTGGTAACTGGCTGTCCTGACTTCCCATCAGAAAGAAAGTTTAATCCATTTGTAAACTGCCATTTTCTTGATGGCATTATCCCCATAAACTTAGACTAATATGTCTCCGTTTTCATTTCCACTCTTGCCAAGTTTACAAGAAATTTAATGTTTGCTCATTGCTCTAATTTAAGCTCTGACATTGTTGTGATGGCACACAACAGTAGTAAACGCCACTCAGCAAGTCACTACCATAAGTTGACACAAACACAGCTGTGAGACACTGATACACCAAGATTATTAAACCTTATCAAGTTGTTTGCACAATGCTGCCAACATAAGCACACGATGGCAAGTCCATGGACTTAATTGTCAGTCCTTGTATATATTCATTTTTTAAAAATCACATAGGACCAGACAGCAATAAGTGTTGACATTAATACATTGGTATTTTTAATCTGATATGGTAGCAGTTGAAAATTATAAGTCATTAGAATTAAATTATAGTATTTGGATATAGCATCATGTTCAATCCAGAATGTGTTTATTTTATTTATACATGCTCCAATTCACCAAGGCTTTTTAACAGCTCCTTACATTTTTATGTTGACAGGTATATGAAAATTGTGGATGAGACAATCATACTGTCAATCTTAAATAATGAGATTCTGAAAATAGAGTTTATCCAAGTGCAAAGCTTGAAGATAACCACCTGGAAAACATAGACTCCAAAAGAATGGGTCTGTCAGTGTTCCAAAGCAGGAAAGTTAAGTTATCACTTACATAGGCAGTTAACATAGCTACAGTGTTTTCCACACAAGATGGATACATACATTCTAGTGATTATCAGCTTGCTGCATTCCAAGGAAGACTGCTTTAACATTACATAAAGAGGGATAATGATTTCAAGGGGTCTTATCTCTGGCACCATTTGGTCTTTTAAACCCATTTACAGGACAAGAATGAGAAAAAGATTTAATCTATACTGGAGAAACAGAATTTACAGCTGCTTTACATGACTTGGGCCACCTGGCCACATTTCTTTGAAGGCTCAAAACAATTTAAAGTTCTAACAGTTTTCAGCTTAAATTATTTAATTTCACATTTTCCCCTTCTTTCAAGATTTTTCAACGAACACATCATAGATAAACAGTTTTGGCTTCTTTTACGTTCAGAGCTTAGGCCTGCATCACTAAGAAAGCTCAACTCTAGAGAGTCATGTTGTCAGGCCACAAAGCTAATGTTGTGTAGGCCAAATTTAGATACACACGATGGAGGTGAGTTTGTGACCCAAATAAGGCTACATAACTGTCTTTGATCAACACAGTTACTTGAGTGGCTATTATCTTGGCTTAGCCACTAATCTTAAGATAGCAGAAATACAAATCATAAGTAATTTAATAACCAGAGAATTGACAACTATACTTATGATTATAATAATAACCACTTGAAGACCAAAACAAATTAGAGAACTTAGTTCTAAGGATAACCAACTAGACATGTCATTCAGAGGATCAGTTTTTTTAATGGCTTGTAATCATTTAATTTCTTGAATTATTTTTCTAGTTGAGTTTTCACTTCTCCAGATATCTTACTAAATATAAACAGTAGTGTGAATACCACACAGTCATCTCATTTTTTTCAGCCAAGAAATAATCGAGGGTAATTCTATTATCTAATATCACCTGAGCAAAGGAATGTAAAAATTCTTGCTAAGTTGTAATTCTATTTGTAGTATCAACTCTCTGAACAGTGGTGGCTAAGTTTGGAATAATATCTCTACTGATATTGATTCCAACACTCAGAATTAGTATTTTCAAAATGTTTGACTATATTGACTATATCCTGCTACCATAGTCCTCTTAACAATGGAGAGAAAAAAGGGGATTCTTTCATAAAGAATTACAAAATGTCCCAACAAGCACAGGCCTTTTATCTGCCAGCTGTCAAGGAAACAAGGTGTCCATCCTTGTGTGGGCAAACCAATCTCAATGCCACATAAAATACTTAGCCTGAAGGTACACAGGTTATTTCCCCTAAGATATTTTTGTTAATGAACTCGCTCATGGGGAGTGCTGACAATAACAAAGGAAAACATGAGTTTCCTCCTTTGCAAGCCTTCCATTTACACGGTATCCTGTTGACTTATATTGTTTGGATAGTAGAGACTTTATCTTCTTTAACCATTTGTTTATCCAATAAGGCAGGGCTTTCGGAGGTTGCAGGGTGGAGTCTGGGACAAAACGCAGGTCAATGTTAGCAAGAGACACATTTCTCTGTCCATTCCAGGGTGCCTGGCTTATCTTGTTTTAAAAGAGTATATAAAGGTTGAGTTTTTAAGAGTATGGAATCCAACTTCTCTGTATCCTTCAAAAATCTTTTCAATTATTTCTTAGTCATGGGGGGTAGGGAAGATCTATATTCCTTTTATTCTATCCAGATTAATGAAGAGGACTTCCTTTGATTTTAAGTGACCTAAGTATTTTACCTTGTTTTTGACAGAACTGAAGCTTTTCTTTTGAGACCTTGTATCCCTTCGAAACTAATTGTCGTAATAAATAAAGTTATTCCTCTATGGAGGCTTGTTTACCCCCTGAGCAGAGAAATAAATTGTTTGTGTACTATATCAAAATGAATTTCTTCAAAGAAGTCAATAACCATTTAATGGGAAACTGCCAGGGGAGGAGGGGCACACCTCATCAACAAGGGCAACTGTATAATGACCATTTGTATATTTGATCCTGAATTGCACCCCACATTTTTAAAATAAAAAAAAAGGAAAAAAGAAATCAACACTTGAAAGGTCTGCTTTTAATATATGTTGACAAATAAGTGGACTCTTGTATATCCTAAGCGATGACTGTTCATGTGTATTGTCTTTCTTTCCAAGTGAGGGTAAAGAAAAATGTACTATTCTTATCCACAAGAATGCTAAAGAATGCATTACATATGTCTATTATAGTAAATAATTCACTTTTAGTTGGGGTGATAGTATGAGGGCTTGATACTATTAAATGTTGAGCAATGACTATGTTATCAATTGCTCTCAGATCCTGTACAAGTCTTCATCCTCTACACATGGTTTTCTTATGGGGAATATTGGAGTATTACATAGGCTTGTACAAAGAATTATCAAGCCTCTTTTTATATTTTCCAAACTACAGTTTTTATTTCTTCTAAGGCTTCTGATCTTAGAGAATATTGCTAAAGGTTCAGAAGAAGTTGTGATAGAGCTATTTAAATTTTGATTGGGGCAGCCTTAATAATTTCCTCAATATTGGTGGAGGATTTGGTCACAGTTGATTGGCTACTACTCAACAGCTCTTGTAATTCTTTGTTGTGTAACTAGTATCTTCTGTGGCAATGTGAATTGCAATTTTTTAATTAAAGGAACCATATCTCAAAACTTTTTTGTAGTTAATAATTCTATTTTATCTTCTAATTCATAATACATTTTCCCCTTGTGAGAGAAGGAGATGTGAGTACTATATAATACTAAAAAGTCTCCTCCTATCAAATAAATGAGTGCTGAGGAGACCAAGAGGAAAACATGTGTTCCCTATGGGGAACCTAATTGAAAAACTATACGTTCAGATTTATGCGGTTTTTTTATACCCTCCATCTGTGTTTTTTTACTCCAAAGTGTAGGACTTTTAATAATATGGGATTTATTATAATAATGTAGTTTAGTGTCAACAAGAACTAGTTATTTTCCATTTAAAATATTTTTAATTTTCTCTAAGATATTAGTGAAAAAGAGAAGTTTTCTTTAATATTCTTGGAACCATCTTCCTCCTCCTCCTCCTTTGCCTCTTCCTTCCCTCCTCCTCTTCCTCTTCCTCCTCCATCTTCTTCTGTCTATTGCTATCTTTCCATTTTTTTTTTAACCACAATCCTTTTTGAAAGGTTCAGGCTTTATGCAATAATTGCAAAGCAGAAGATTAGATCAGTTTTGGAATTTAATAGGTCATTTGAAGGCTATACATTGGTTGGACAATTGTTTTAGTTGTAAACTAATGACCTTACTTGTTTTACCTCTCGGTTTAGCTCCCCCTTTTAAAATTTCCTTGGTTAGAGTATGGGGCATTTGGTTGACAAAATTAGCTAGATCATCAGTTTGTCAGATATCTCAACTTGGAGTATTGTCTCTTTAATATAATTGCTAATTGTCCATCTAATCTGTTTATAAAACTTGAGTTTAAAAGATTATTTTTTTGGTGGTTAGCATAACTTTCTTCTGATAGGCATGAATATTGTTTAAAAGGTTTTTCAAATCTTTCATATTATGACATTACAGGTTTATCAATATTTTGTTTGCATTTTATATTCTGTTACAATCAATCAATTTTTGGAATAGCATCTAGAGAATAGCATCTAGAAAATCTTGAGCAGTAGCATGAGCTCATTCATAGTCTGCCTCAGAAAATTTCTGGAAGTTCTCTAAGGGATTTTTCCCATTTGTCTTTGCTATTCAATCTTTGGCTTTCTTTCTGACACTAACACGTGAATCCGTTGATACAAATCAGAGAATTGGGAATTATAAGTTTGAATGTTTAATTCAAATTTTGTAGCAACTCCAATAAATAGGATCAGGGAATTCTTTAATTATGACTTAAATTCTACCTTTGACCATGGTTGACAAACCAACACAGAATCTCCTCTACTGCACACAGGATATATCTGAAGTAGAGCCAGAACAACAGAAAGAAGATAAGGAGGAAGAAAGGAAGGAAAGTTCAGGAAAGAAAGTTTTCACAATAAAGAGAAGGAGGAGCTGACAAAGGAGAAGAAATGACAGCAGTCTTTTTTAATTAAATGTTTCATTGTCTGTTTTTCTTCTACAAAAGAAATAACTTTATCAGAACCCCCTTTAGAAGTTTCTAAGTACTATTAAAAATAACTGTCCCAGTTATTTGGTTTTGTCAAGCCAGATTTATCTATTTGAAAATGCAGATAACCTAGTTTATGTATGCCATAGGTACCCAATTTTGGATATTGTAATTTGGGGTCATTGTGAGTTTTGCATGACCAATTTTCTAAAAATTTGCATGATGAGGTGCCATAACTATTAAACATGAATTCAACTGGTGTTTCTAGTGGTGAATCTCTGCTTAAAAAGGAAGACATAGTTTTAGATGTATGACTATTCATACTTTAAAATGACCTCTTGAATAACCAATGGGAGGTATTTTGGATCAAGTGTCCTGCCTGTAAGAATAACTTCTCAAGGCATCACCTTTGAGTCACTTTAATGTCATTTTTAAAATGTGTCTTGGTGGTCACCAGAGGCTTAACATGCAAGCTGATCAGCCTTTTTGTGTGTCCACCAGATTAAGCATGATTACTTGTATGTTATTCTAAAGAGATTCCCTGTGAAACTGTGAGACAGTTAAGCTCTAACTCTCCCCCAAGACCTTGGTAATCTAAGATGTCTCACAATCAGGAGGAACAATGTCTCCTATCTTCAGGACTTATTTAGTCCTCATAGAAAGTCTTTTATAATTTTGCTCACCCAAGAAGAAAGTTTAGATTTGTAAATTTAACCAAGATTCAAAGTCTGACCAGTTTTAAAGTTTACAAATTTTTCTTAATCTACAAAGATACATTTCTTCTTTTCACAAAGAAACTGATTTCTCCTTGACCAAAATTGAGAAAAGGGGATACTCTAACACCTAATTCAAAACAAAACCTTAAGTTTACAGAAAAGTGGAAGTCACAAATCTGCAATCAGCAGAATTTCTAGAGAATAACAAACAAAACTCTTACCTTTCTAGAGAATAACAAACAAAACTCTTCAAGTTGGAATTGAAGAACTTCAATTCCAACTTCATTAAGTTTCAACATGTATTTATATAGCTCAAATAAAGTCTAACCTCAACTAATTCAGGAGGTTTAGACTCCTAGAAGGGCCTTACCAGAGAGTCCTGTTGACTTTGGCAGGTATGGTGAACAAAAATCATTTATACTGTATCAAGGCTTCAATTGTCGGCAAAATGATGGGGATCACTGGAGGTCCACTTTAGATTCCTTTGTGGTCACCAATCTCTCAACCTAAAATAATGAACTTCAGAAAATATGATTAAGTAAAGAGTTTATTTGTGTAAAAACTTGAGAATGTATACACAGGAAACACAGACTTCAAAAGAATGGGTCAAGGATCCAAAGTAGGGAAGTAAAGCTTTTACTTATACAGGCATTTAGCAGGGTTGCAATATTTTCCACACAAAGTCAGTACATACATTATAGTAATAGAGATTTGATTGGTTACAGCTTGCTACATTCCTAGATAAGATTGCTTTAATATTTTGTTAGCATTTTGGCACCATTTTGTCTTTTCTGATTTTTTAAAGGATAATAATGAGGAAGAGATATAATCTATACTTGGAGAAACAGAAGTTGCAGCTGCATGCTACATGACTCAGGCCACATAGCCACATTCCTCTCAAGGCTCAAAATAATGTAAATTTTCAACAGTTTTAAATTTAACTTATTTAATTTCATAATCCCATCCTTCAAGCACTCATCATGACATCCAAACTATTCCAATTTCAGATTGTCTCTACGGAAAATTATCTCTACATTGTCTTTCATTCCAGAAAATGCTTTTCAGACACTAAACAGAAGTATCTAGTGGTTTGTCATAGTTATTTCCTCTTGTCCTAGAAGATTAATGAAAAGCAGTGAATCATCATTCTCATATTAACATAGTTAATGACCAGTAATAAATGTATTATTGTTCTATTTGAATCATACACACATATATATTTATAATTGGTGTTTGATTCTTTAGTATTATCAACTACTTTTCAAGCATCACACATTGCTCTTACATTTAGAAACGGTATTAACATGAAAAGAAGGTACTAAATGATACCTGTGTAGAATATAAAGAAATAAACAAATTCAGGTTATCCCACTATACTCTCACAACATGCTTCTGACATCACATATGAGGGAATTTCTCCTCACCAGCAAACAAGCACTCACTTCTGCGGTGGGCATCAGCTGGGTGTCCTCTAATTAATTCAGTTTAATTTTAATACTACCTACTTTAAGATGGTATCAGATCCCACAGGTTGAGCATTCAGTTCCATAAGAATCATTTCTACTCTTTCTGATGCCATCACAAGCCCCAGGCTGTATTACCTGTGTTTTTGACTGACCAGCAATGAAGAGTATCCATAACAACCTCTCTGGGTTCTATCAATTTTCTAGGGTAGACTCAGAGAAACACCTACCTTTATTGGTTTATTATAAAGGGTGTTATAAAAGGGCAGATAAATAGATGCATAGAGCTACGCATGTGAGAAGGGACAGGTAGCTTTCATGCCTCCTTTGGGCAAATCATCTTCTAAAAATGTTCATGTGTTCAACTATCCAGATGTTCTCTAAACTCAGTCCTTTTGGCTTTTTATGGAAACCACATCATGTAGGAATGATTTATTAAATCATTGATTATTAGTGATTAATTTAACCTACAAACCCTCTCCCCTAGCTGGAAGTAGAGGTATAAGGCAAAAAGTCTCAACTATCAAATTCTATCTTGGTTTTTCCTGTGACCAGCTCCCATCCTAGGATTTGCCAGTCATCAATTAACTCATTAGCACTCAAAAGGCATCACTTTGGCGATTCCAAGGATTTTAAGAGTTATATGCCAGGAAACAAGGACAAAGACCAAACATCTATTTCACAATATCACAGAACCTCAGAATATTGGACTTTTTAGTTAATGTATATAAAGATCTATTTTTCTAATTGTGGCACTAATCATTATTGTCTGAAAAATTACCCTAGTTGCTATTACAGAATATACACACATATAAATATAGACATATATGAATACATATATATAAAAATACACACATATATAAATATAAAAGTCAAAAGGAAACAAATCCACCCCCTAAAAGTCCTATGATAGGGATAAACTCTCACATTTCAATAATCAATTTGAATGTGAATAGACAAAATACACCACTAAAGAGACAGATTTGCAAACTGGATAAAGAAGCATGAACCAATAGTCTTCTGCCTCCTGATACCTGTGTAGAATATAAGGAAATAAACAAATTCAGTTTATCCCACTATACTCTCACAACATGCTTCTGACACCACATATGAGGGAATTTCTCCCCACCAGCAAACAAGCACTCACTTCTGCGGTGGGCATAAATGGCATATCGTCTTTTTAAGTTTGTTCACACTTGATTTATGAAAGCTCATCTCACTGAAAAGGGCACTCACAAGCTCAAATTTTGGGTTTGGAAAATGGTATTTCAAGCAAACAGAAAAGAGAAGAAAGCAGAAGTAGCTATTCTGATATCAGGTAAAGCAGACTTCAAGCCATCAAAACTTAAAAGGGGCACAGAAGGACACTACATAATGATAAAAAGTCTCAATCTACTAGCAAGAACTATTTATCTTAAACACATATATGCACCCAACACAGGAGTTACAAGTTTTATCAAACAACTACTAAGTAAAGTAAGAGTGGATGTTGACTCACACACAATCACAGTTGTAGACCTAAATTCACACTAACAGTTCTAGATAGGTCATTGAAACAAAACAAAAACAAAACAACAACAACAACAAGGAGAGCCAGAGCCTAAATTTGCTGCTCAATCAATGGACTTAATAGACATCTACAGAACACTCCACCTAACATCTGCAGAGTATACATTCTATTCATCAACACATGAAACATACTCCAAGATCAATCACATTCTCAGACATAAATCAAGTGTGAACAAATTTAAAAAGAAGATATGCCATTTATCTTCTCAGATCACAGTGAAATAAAAATAAATATTGTCACCAACAAGATCCCCCTAAAACACACAAAAGCACGGACACCACAACAACATGCTGCTGAATGACTTCTGAGTCAACACGGATATCAAGACAGAAATAAAAAGATTTCTGAAAACAAACAAAAACAAAAACATATCTTACCAGAATCTCTGGGATGCCATGAAATCAGTGTCAAGAGGAAAAGCCACAGCATTGCCTGCACACATCAAGAAAATAGAAAGATCACAAGTAAACAGCCTAATACCACAACTCAGGAAGGTGGAAAGACAAAATCATCTAAATCCTACCTTCAGCAAAATAATCCAGATTACCAAGATAAAATCACAATTGTGGAATATAGAAGGCAAAAATATCATAGAAAGGATCAACAAAACAAAAAGGTTGAAACAAGAAGAAATTTAAATTCTAAATAGACCAATAGCAATTCATGAAATTAACTCAATCATAAGCAATATCCCTGCCATAAAAAAAAGCCCCAGACCAGATGGCTTTCTATGAGACATATAAGGAGGAGCCAATACCAATCTTATTGAAAGTATTCCAGGCAATTGACTATGATGGAATTCTCCCCAACACATTTTATGCAGTGAACATCATACTGATCCACTAACCTGGCAAAGACCAAGCTAGGAAAGAAAATTTTGGGCTAATCTCCTTGATTAATATAGAAACAAAAATTCTCAACAAGATTCTAGCAGACTGAATCCAACAACACATTTCAAGGATTATCCACCATGACCAGATGGACTTCATTCCTAGGATGCAGGGCTGGTTCAATATTCACAAGACCACAAACATAATTCAGCATGCTTACTGTTGTAAAATCAAGAACCTGATTATATCATTAGATGCAGAAAAAGCATTTGACAATATTCAACATTCCTTCTTGATAAAAACCCTTGAGCACCTAGGTATAGAAAGAACATTCCTCAAAACAGTATGAGCTGTCTATGATAAACCTACAGCCTACAATTTGCTCAATGGGCAGAAGTTAGAGCATTTCCCCTAAGAATGGGATTGAGACAAGGATGCCCTTGGCACTCCTCCTGTGTAATACAGTAGTGGAAGTCCTGTACAGAGCAATCAGGCAAAAGAAGGAAATTGGGGGTATCCAAGTAGGAAAAGGGAACATTAAGCTATCTCTCTTTGCAGATGATATTATTCTGTATTTTGAAGACCCTACAGAGTCTGTCAAAAACTTCCTTGCACTGATAAATGACTTTGGTTAAGTGTCAGGTTATAAAATCAATGTGCAAAAGATAGTTGCATTTTTCTAAACTAGCAACAAGCAGGAGGAGAACCAAATGCAAAGCATAATCCTATTCACAATAGCCACACACAAAAAAATGAAATACCTCAGCATTCACCTAACCAGAGATATAAAAGATCTTTACAAGAACTACAAACTGTTGCTCAAAGAAGTCAAGAATGGCACAAACAAATGGAAAATATTCCATGCTCATGGATTGGAAGAATCAATATTGTCAAGACATCCATTCTATACAAGGCAATCTATGAATTCAATACAATACCCATCAAAATACCTATGTCATTTTTTCCAGACCTGGAAACAACAATACAGAAATTCATATGGAAAGAGAAGAGCACATGAATAGCCAAAACTATCCTCAGCAAAAGAAACAAAGCAGCAAGTATCACACATCCAGACTTTAAACTTTACTACAAGGCTACCGTAACCAAAAGAACTTGGTATTGGTACAAGAACAGGCACATAGACCAATGGAACAGGAGATTCTGGAAAGCAAAAATATGGTCTCTCAACCCACTCATTTTAGACAAAGCCACCAATAACAACCACTAGGGAAAGGAGAACATATTTAGCAAATGGTGCTGGGAAAACAAACCACATGCAGAAGAATGAAACTGGACTCCTACTTATTATCATATGCAAACATCAGCTTAAAATGGATCAAAGACCTACATGTAAAGCCTCAAACTACAAGGATTTTAGAGGAAAACATAGGACACACCTTTATGCTATTGGAGTAGGCAATGAATTCTTGATCAAATCCCCAAAAGTGAATGCCATAAAAGCTACGATAGACAAGTAGGATCACATCAAACTGAAAAACTCTTGCACAGCAAAGTAAACCATCAAGAGTGTAATGAAAAAACCCACAGAAATGGAAAAAAATTGCAAATTACGCATTTGACAAGGGCCTAACATCCAGGATCTACAAGGAACTCAAGCAAAGTGAAAGAAAAAAACCAAACAACCTCATTAAAAAGTGGGCAAAGAATACGAAAAGACACTTCTCAAAAGATGGCATACAAGCAGCCAATAGACACATGAGAAAAAAATGTCAGCCTCACTAATTATCAGAGAAATAAAAATCAAAACTACAAAGACATACTACCCAGCTCTGGTAAGGATGGCTGTCATTAATGTCAAAAAACAACAGGTGCTGGCGCGGGTATGGAGAAAAGGGAACTCTTCTACACTGTTGGTGGGGGTGCAAGCTAGTTCAACCTCTATGGAAAGCAGTGTGATGATTACTAAAAGAATTAAAAATCGAACTCTTATATGATCCAGCAATCCCTCTCCAGTAATACACTTGGAGGAACATAAATCATTCTACAAAAAAGAAATCTGCACACACATATTTATTGCCTCACTATTCACAATAGAATAACATGGAACCAACCCTACTGCCCATGGAAATTGGACTTGATAAAGAAAATGTGTTACATATACACAATGCAGTATTATGCAGCCATAAGGAAGAACAAAGTCACAGACTTCACAGAAATTAGATGGAGTTGGAGACCCTCACACTAAGTGAACTGTCACAGAAAAAAAAAAAAATCTGAATACCGCAAGTTCTCACTCTTAAGTGTGCCTTGAACATTAGTCACATTAGCATAAGGGAGGGATTGGCAGTCGCTAGAAGCAAGTAACAACACAAAGGATACTTGGTTCAATATTGGGGGTGTGAGGGCCAGTTAGAAGCCCAAACTTTAACTGCATGCAGCCTACTTATGCAGTTAATCCTCACTTGTACCTCACATTCTTATAATAAAATAATTTTTTTAAAAAAGATCTACTTTCCTAATTGTGACACTAATTATCATTGTCAGAAAAATTATCCCAGTTACTATTACAGAAACAAAATCTAAGACTCTTTTCCAACATTACATTAACTGACTGAAGTCTTAGAATCTAAGAAGGCTGGCTGGGCATGGTGGCTTACGCCTGTAATCCCAGCACATTGGGAGGCAAAGGTGAGAGAATTGCCTGAGTTCAGGGCTTTGAGACTAGTCTGGGCAACTTGGCAAGACCTCATCTCTACAATAAATCAAAAAATTAGCTGGGCTTGGTGGTGCATGCCTGTAGTTCCAGATACTTGGAAGACTGTGGTAGAAGAATCGCCTAAATCCACGAGGTCAAGGCTTTTCAGTGGCCTTGAGTGTGCCACTGCACTGCATCCTGGGTGACAAGAGTGAGACTCCAACTCAAAAAAAAATTTTTTTTCCATCGTGTATATGTACCACATTTTTAAAATCCAGTCCTCTTTTGATGGGCAGCATGGTTGCTTCCAGGTTCTTGCTATTGTGAACAATGCTGCATTAAACACACGTGTGCAGGTATCTTTTATATAGAGTGATTTGAGTTCTTCAGGATATATTCCCAGTAGGGGGATTGTGGGGTCATATGGGAGGTTGATATTTAGAGCTTTAAGGAATCACCACACTGCTTTCCACAGAGGTTGCACTAGTCTACACTCCCACCAACAGTGTAGAAGTGTTCCCTTTTCACCACACCCTCTCCAGGAGCTGTTATTTTTTGAGTTGTTGATAATTGTCATTCTGACTGGAGTTAGGTGGTATCTCAATGTGGTTTTGATTTGCATCTCCCTGATGATTAGTGAGGTTGAACATTTCTTCATGTGTCTGTTGGCTGCTCAGATGTCTTCCTTTGTGAAGTGTCTGTTCATATCTTTTGCCCATTTTATAATGGGGTTGTTTGTTTTTTCTTTTCAGCACGTTTGTGTTCCTTGTGGATCCAAGATGTTAAGCCTTTGTCAGATCTGATGTTGGCAAATACTTTTTCCCAGTCTGTGGGCTATCTCCCTGCTCTCTTGATGGTTTCTTTGGCTTTGCAGAAGCTTGTCAGTTTAATAAGGTCCCACTTGTCTATCTTCTCTCTTATGACCTGTGGGTTTCAGGTTTTGTTCAGGAATTGGATGCCAGTTCCGATTTCCATGAGAGTATGTCCTTCATTTTCTAAGGTTCTTATGATTTGAGGTTTTACATTTAGGTTTCTGATCTATTTGGAGTTAACCTTTGTGCATGGGGATAGATAGGGGTCCTGTTTCAATCTTCTGCATGTGGTCAGCCAGTTTTCCCAGCACCATTTACTGAATAGGTTCTCCTCTCCCCAGTGGTAGGTGGTGGAGGCTTTGTTGAAGATGAGTTGGTTGAGAAATTGACCAACATGAATTTCGCAGCAACCTGGATGGAACTAGAGTCTATAATACTGAGTGACCTCTCACAGAAACAAAGAACCGAGTATCACATGTTCTCACTCATATAATGGACCTTGAACATCCAATGTAATACTATAAGAAAATGACTGACAGTAGTGGGAAACTATAGGGGGTATGGGATTAACGGTAGCAAATATCTGTCTGGAGACGGGGAAACACCTTTTATCAACAAGGGTGCCTGAACGAGATGTATTTGTATACCTAACCCTTAACTGTACCCCACAATATCATAATAAAAAATATTGATTATATAAAAAAAAGAATAAGGAAAAATAACAGGTGTCAGTGAGGATTTTGAGAAATGGGAAACTATATCATACATGGGTGTTAGAAATATAAAATGATGCAAATATTGTGAAAAAATTTTTTTAGAAGTCACCTTAAAGTGACATAATTCAATATTTTATTTTTTGAGTTGGATGGACTAAATGATTCTGTCAGCTTTTTCTAAGTTGACATGAAGGAAAATGACAATGGGAAAGGAATGTCACACATATAACTTATCTTTGGAGAAGAGTTATTATGCCCTGGGTACTCCTTTTAAGCTTTGTCCCTGCTGAAAGCAAAAGAAGGAAAAAAAAATTCGCATTACCTTGTATTACTGTCAGAAGTACACCTTTGCCCCTTGATATTTTAATTCAACCTGAAACTTACAGAGTATTTCTATTGTACTTGGTTTTAGTTTTCCCTCTTAGAAATAACTGGTCCCAAAGCAACAGCAGAAGAGAAATACAAACAAAACAAACAAAAAAAGAAGAGAAATACAGTAGAGATTGCACAGAAGAACATAGGAGATCACAACAAACACATTTTTGTTCATGCCTAATGGGCTTAGACAAATGTGAAAGATGTCCGAAAAGAACTTGAGAAGTGAGGGAAACCATTTTCATTTTAAAGAAACCAGGGAAGAGTCTACATGCAATGCTCACAAGTTCTAGTCTGCGTTTCATATCTTATTTGATGATGATGAAATGAGTGCTCCCTTTCTGCTAGACTCCATCCTCAGGACTCCCCAGTAGTAACCCATTAGTGCTCCCAACATGTAAATGAGAGAAGTGCTGCACTTATTTCCATTTTACAAACGAGGAAATAAAAACAAAAAGGATTAGGAACTTGATTAAGTGATTCAGCTGCTGGTTTATATAATATTTTTCTAATGTGAGCAGACAGAATACCACTTCTTAAAACTTCTATAACACAATGATATTAATGTTAGTTTGATTCACTGGTTACTTGTTTCTCCATTTTAGCTATTCGAGTATACATTTTTGATCAAACAATGAAATTATTTCTATGAATGAGAGACTGCCTATAAGCAGAAAATTAATTTAATTTTCTTTATAAAATAAACTTTATCTAAAACAATTTTAGATTTACAGAAAATTTGCAAGGATAATACAGAGTTTCTACATATGCTACACCCAATTTCCTCTCTTATTAACCTCTTACATGAGTATAGTACATGTGGTACAGTTAATAAACTGATATTGATATGTTATTAACTGAAGTCCAGACTTTACTCCAATTTCTTTACTTCTATTTCTTTAGTTGTTACCTAATGTTTCTTTTATGGTCCAGAATCCCATTCAGAAAACCCATTGCATTTAGTCATCATGTTTCCTTAGGCTTCTTTTGACTGTGACAGTTTCTAGACTTTCCTAATTCTTGATGACATGATAGTTTTGAGGTGTTTTAGTCAGGTATTTTGTAGAATGCTTCAAAAATGGGATTTCTTTGGTGTGTTTCTCATGATTAGACTGGGTTTATGAGATTTTGAAAGGAATAAAAAGGCAAAGTTACATTTTCATCACATCATATCACACGTGCATATTTCCAACTGTCAATGTTATCCTGATGACATGGTTGAAATCGGGTAGTGTAAAATTTTCAACTCTGTTTTTCTTCTTCTGTATTGTGTTTGTTACTCCAAGATTTTTGTTTTTCCATATAAACTTTAAAATTAATTTGCCTATATCTACAACATAACTTCCTGAAATTTTTTTCTCTACTTTTAAAAAATTATATTTTATCTTAAAGATGTGGGGTACAATTCAGGATTAGGTATATAAGTGGACATCATACAGATAAAAGTTTGGGTCTCCCTGTGGTTCCCACTTTGAAGGTTTGAGGTTAGAAACCCTTATTGATGTTATGTCCCTTCCCCCACCCCGGCAGTATCCTGCTACTGCCAGTCCCTTTCTTATAGTATTATCAGGGTCCTCTTATGAGTGAGAACGTAGGTACCCTTTCTTCTGTTTCTGTGATAGAGCACTGAGTACTATAGACTCTAAATTCATCCACATTGCTGTGAAGTTCATATGTTAGTCCTTCTTTATGGTTACATAATATTACATTGTATATATGTAATGTACCACATTTTAAAAATCCAGTCTGGTTTTGATGGGTACAGTTGGTTCCATGTTTGTGCTATTATGAACAGTGCTGCATTAAACATGTGTGCTGCTATCTTTTTAGTAGAATGATTTGAGTTACTCTGGGTATATTCCCAGTAGGAAGATTACTGGGTCATATGGAAGGTCAATTTCTAGTTCTTTTAGAAATTGCCACACTGTTTTCCATAGAGGTTGAACTAGTTTGCTTTACCACCAGAATCTGTTGTTTGTTTTATTAATGATGGTCATTCTTACAGGAGTTAGGTGGTATCTCATTGTGACTTTAATTTGCATTTCTCTGATGATTAGTGACGCTGAGGAGTTTTTAATGTGTCTGTTGACAGTTCATATATCTTCTTTTGAGAAGTGTTTATCCATGTATTTTGCCCACATTTTAATAGGGCTGTTTGTTTTTTACATTTCAGCACATTTGAGTTCCTTATAGATCCTGGATGTTAGTCCTTTGGCAGATATATAGTTGGCAAATCTTTTTCCCCATTCTATGTGCTATATCCCCTCTCTCTTGATGGCTTATTTTGCTTTGCAGAAGTCTTTCAGTTCAATGACATCCTACTTGTCTGTCTCATCTCTTATGGTACAGACAGATGGGGTTTTTATCAGGAATTGTTTGCCTACTCCAATTTCTGTGAGGGGTGTTGCCTGCATTTTCTAATATTCTTATAGTTTGAGATTTTACATTTAAGTTTTTGTTCCATTTAGAGTTGATTTTTGTTTTTGGTGATAAGTAGATGTGCTGTTTCAACCTTCTGCATGTAGTTAGCCAGTTTCCCCAGCACCATTTACTGAATAGGCTCTCCTCTCCCAGTGGCTACTGCTGGGGACTTTGTTAATGATTAATTGGTTGAGAAATTGAGGTTTTGCTTCCGGAAGCTCTATACTGTTCGATTGGTCCATATGCCCGTTCTTGTACCATTACCATGCTGTTTTGATTATTGTAGCCTTACAGAAAACTTTAAACTCTAGAGGTTTGTTTCTTTTGCTAAAGTTTGTGCTGACTATTCGTGGTCATTTAAGTTTCCATATGAATTTCTGTATTGTCATTTCCAGATCTGAGAAGAATGATGTTGGTAATGTAATGGACATTGCATTGAATCTCTAGATTGCCTTGGGTAGAACGGACATCTTAACAATGTTGATTCTTCCAATCCATGGGCATGGAATATTTTTCCATTTGTTAGTGTCATCTTTGATTTCTTTTAGCAGTGTTTTGTAGTTTTCATTGTAAAGGTTTTTTACTTCTCTGGCTAAAAAGATGTCAAAGTATTTCTTTTTTGTGTGTGGCTATTGTGAATGGGATTGTGCTTTTTATTTGGTCCTCTGCCTATTGTTGTTGGTGTATAAGAATGCGACTGTCTTTTACATATTTATTTTGTACCTCAAGACTTAGTCAGAGTCCTTTATAAGTGCAAGGAGGTTTTGAACAGATTCTCATGGAGTTTCAAGGTATAGAATCATATCGTCAGCAAAGAGGGATAATTTATCCTCCTCTTTTCCTATTTGGAAACCCCTGATTTCCATCTCTTGTCTGATTGTTCTAGCTAGGATCTCCAACGCAATGCTGAACAGGAGAGAAGAGAGTGAGCAGCCTTGTCTTGTTCTAGTTTTCAGGGGACATGTTTCCAGTTCCTGTCCATTTAGCAATATGTTGGCTGTGGGTTTATCATAGACGGCACTTACTATTTTGAGGTATGCTCCTTCTATGCCTAGGTGTTCGAGGATTTTTGTCATGAAGGCATGCTGGATTTTTATCAAAAGCTTTTTCTGCATCTAGTTATATAATTATGTGGCTCTTGTTTTTACATCTGTTGATGTAGTTAATTACATTTATGGCCTTGTAGATGTTGAACTAGCCCTGTATCCCAGGGACGAAGCCTACTTGGTCATGGTGGATGATTTTTGAGATGAATTGTTGGATCTGATTTGATAGAATCATGTTGAGAATTTTTGATTCTATGTTCATTAGGAATATTGGCTTGTAGTTCTCTTCTTTTGTTGGATTTTTAACTGGTTTGGCTATCTGTGTGATGTTAGCTTCATAAAATGATTTGGGGAGAATTTCATCTTTCTCAATTGCCTAGAATACTTTCAACAGGATTTGTATCAGTTCCTCCTTTTGTTTTTTGTAGAATTCTGCTGGAAAGCCATCTGATCCAGGGCTTTTTTTGGTTTGTTTAGGTAGTTTTCTTATGACAGAGTTAATTCCCTGGCTTGCTATGGTTTATTTAGTGCCTCAGTGTCTTCTTGTTTCAACCTTGGGAAGTTGTGTGATGCCAGAAAGTCCTCCATTTCATTTGAGTTATCAAGTTTGTTTCCATACAGGTGTGCATATGAATCTCTGATAATCTTTTGTATTTCTTTGGGGTCAGTTGTGATTTGATCTTTTGTGTTGCTGATTGTGTTTATTTGGGCTTTTTCATTCTTTTTCTTGGTCATTCTGGCTAGGAGGGTCCATCAACCTGGTTAATTTGCACAGAGCCAGTTTCTTTTTTTTCTGTGCTATTTTTGTCTCCTGTGTCCCATGTTTGAGATTTTATTTTGGTGATCTGCATTATTCTGCTAAAGTTAGGGTTTTGGTGATCTTGTCTTTCCAATTTCCTCTCCCTTAGGTGATTTGTTATGCTATTCAGTTATGATCTTTTTATTTTCTTGATGTGTGTTCATAGTGATATAAATTCTCCTGTTGGAACTGATTTCAAGACATCCCAAAGGCTCTGGTAAGATGTTTCTTCATTTTCATTTGTTTCCAGGAATCTTTTCATTTCTGTGTTGATTTCTGTGTTGACCCAGTACTCATTCATCATCTTGTTTAGTGTCCATGACTTTGTGAATTTGGGGGAAATTCTGTTGGTGTTGATATTTATTTTTATTCCACTGTGGTCTGAAAAGGTGCATGGCAGTATTTTGATCTTATGAACTTTGTTTTTGCTTGATTTTTGGCCAAGGATGTGATTGATCTGGAGTACGTTCCACGTGGTAATGAGTAGAATATATATTCTATGGTTGTTGGATGGAGTGTTCGGTAGGTATCTATTAAGTTCATTTGGGCCAGTGTCAAGTTGAGGTTCTGGATCTCTTTGTCGATTTCTTTACCTCAATGATCTATCTTGGGTTGTTAGTGGGGTATTTAAGTCACCAGCTATAATAGTATTAGAGTCAATATCTTTTTTTAGTTTTCTTGGTAGTTGCTTTATAAATGCTGGTACTTTTGTGTTGAGTGCATATATGTTCAAGATGTATATTTTTGTTGATGGATTGAACCTTTTATCATTGTGTAGTGTCCTTCCATGTCTTTTTATTTTATTTACTTATTTATTTATTTTTGAGTTGGAGTCTCACTCTGTCACCCAGGCTGGAGCATAGTGGCACACTCATGGCCACTGCAGCCTCAACCTGCTGGGCTCAGGTGATCCTTCTGCCCTATAATCTTTTTAAATATTTGATATCTTGATAACGGTTATCTTGTCTGATATTAAGATCATGGCTCCTGTCTTCTTTTGTTATCCATTCACTTGGAACGTTGTTTTCCATTCTCTAACTTTAAGTCTGTGTAAGTCTCTTGTGGTGTGATAAGTTTCTTGGGTGCAACAAATTATTGGGTCATGGTTTTTTATCCAGCCTGCCATTCTGTGTCTTTTCAGTGGTGCATGTAGTATATTCACATTCAGGCTGATTATTGAAATGTGATTGTTTATCACCATCATGAGGTTCTTATAAAGTTTCTTCTTTGTTTTCTTTTAACTTTTGGGTTGATGTATTTGTGTGTTTTGAAGTTTGCTGTCTCAATGTCTTCTCTGTTTATTCTGTGTTTTCCTGTTCTCTTGGGAAGTGCATGGTCATTCTTTTTTTTTTTTTTTTCTTAATTCTGTGCTTAATACCTTTTTAAGCATCTCCTGTAGAGCTGGTCTGGAAGCTGCATAATCTCTTAGGGATTGGATGTCTAGGAGGGATTTTAATTCTCCATTACTAATGAAGCTGAGCTTGTTTGGGTAGGAAATGCTTGGTTGAAATTGTTTATCTTTGGAGACTTTGAAGATTAGACTCCAGTCCCCTCCAGCTTGTAGTGCTTCTGCCAATAGTTCTGCTGCTATTCTGATTGACTTTCCCTGATAGATAGCCTGACCTTTTACTCTTGCTGTCTTTAGGATTTTTTCTTCTGTACCTACTTTGTGTAGGTGAATTGCTATGTGTCTAGGTGTTGGTTTTCTCATTTACTGCCTTGGGGATTCTCTGTATCTCCTGTGTTTGGATGGTCACATCTATGATGAGATGGGGAAAGTTTTCTTGGATAACCTCCTGGAATACTTCCCCCAAGGTGTTCTCTGTTTCCCTTTCTTCTTCTGTGATACCAATCAGGTGTAGATTCAGCCTGTTGATTTAATTGCACACCTCTTAGAGGCTTAGAGGCTTTGGTCTTTCTTCTTGAGTTTTTTCTTTATGTTTTTTACAGATCGGGATAATTCCAAGTTTTGGTCTTCAAGTTCTGAGATTATTTCTTCTGCTTAATTAATTCTGTTTTCCATGCTTGTCATCTTGTTACTTATTTTCTGGATGAAATTTTTTATGAACCAAGTATCTGTTACAAGCTCTTTCAGGGTTGCATCTTGTCTTTCTTGAGTCTTATACACTCTTTTCATCCATTGTCTAATCCCTATTGTATTCTTGGGCCAGTTTTTGGTGAGTTTCCTTGTTTGGGCTCTGAGGTCTGATTTTTCAGGTATTTTCTCTTTGTTCCACTGAAAATTATTGGTTTCTTCCATTGATGTTTCCTCATTTATGGCAAATCTCTTTCTTTTCTCTTTATTTATGTTATTCAGTGGCTGTGGAGGAGGCCTTCACTTCTGATGTTTGCTCAGCTCTCTATTCTCCTCTGATCAGGGCTCTGAATTTGTTCTATTTTGAAACAAGGCTATGAATGGAAGGTTTACTGTCTCTTATAGTTTTGAGAGTCGAATTAGGTGAAGGATGGGGAGCTAGGATTCAGAAACTGTTTGTGAATCACAATGTTCACTTATTGTGGTATAGGTTCCCTGAGACCCAATTCCCCACCACCACTCTATATGATGATGCAATGAGTATGTGTGTGTACCAGTACTCCCTGAGTCCAAGATACAGTAACAGCAATGAAGAGAACAGAAAAAAGTAGAATAAAATAAGACAGACAAAAATAAAAGAAGAAATAAAACATTAAAAAACAGAAAAATAAAGGCATAAAGTGAAGCAAAAACCAACTAAACACACACACACACACACACATACACACACACACAAACCAAAACAAACTGAAAAAAAAAATGCTGAAAGATTGAACACACACACTCAACACAAAATGAAAGAAGAAGAAGAAAAGAGAGAAAACAAAAAAGGAACTCATCAAATCAAATCCTCACACATACCTTCACACACACATTAAACTAAAAGAAGAAGAAAAAGCAAATAAACAAAAACTGAAAGATGAACACTCAATTATTCATATACACACATCAACAGAAAACAAAAAATGAAAGAAGGAAAGAAAAAAATGTAGGAGGAATGCAGATTGAACCCTCACATACACATTTATGCACAAAGGAAAAAAATTCAAAACAAACAAACAAACAAACAAAAAACAACCTGCCCTCTTGTGGCAGGTTCTGTAATTGTTCCTCTCAGTTGCTCACAGGTAAGCCCCTCTGCTGTCTCCTGTGGAACTGGGGCCTTATTCACAATCTCCCCAATGTCTGGCCTGGGGAAGGAGGAAGAGGCACTGGAGGGGGAGGAGGGATTCAATGTCCTCCCCTCCCACTCTCATATGATCCAAGGGATCCCCTTTGGTGAGTTGGAAGGGGGGTGCCCCAGTCAGGCTTAACCTGGAGTAGAGTCCTCCTATTATGACTGATGTTCAGGCTCCACCTGGGTTGGTCTCTCTCAGTCATGCCCCAGTCATGTGTGTCTGACATTCAGAGGATTGCTGGGGAGAAGGGAGTTGGGTCAGCTCTGGACTCACCACTGATCTCTTCTTAAAATACAATTCCAATCCTGGTATTTTGATTTGAATTGTTATATGTCCTTTTCTGGTCATACACTTTGTCCTGTGGCTGAATCAGGGCAGGATATGGGATGCCTGAGACTCAGCACTTGTCCTACCCCTCTGGAGTTTGTGTTTTTTGAATATTCCCTTTGGGTTATGATCAACCTCTGAGTAATTAATCTGCTAACAGAGATCAGGTCTGTTGCTCTGTGGTGAGCAAGCCAGAGCACTTTCCTGCCCAGTTTTCAAGATGGTGGCAGGGTGCCTCTTTCATTGTCTCCAGTTGGGCTCTGCCTCTGGGCTCCCTCACTGTGCTCCCTGCATGCCCCTTGCTGCCAGTGTCCAGCCAGGTACGGTGCTGGGGTGGAACCTGGAACTGATAGTCATTCCCAGCAGCTTCTTCTCAGTAAGGACTTGGCTAATTTTTAAAAAATGGTGTTTGGCTTCTGTGCCCCAGAAAGCACTAGGGTCCAAGCAGAGCGGCTGTGGAATCAGCTGCTTAACCAGGAAAGCCCTGGCCACTTGCTCCCAGGTCCTCACTCAGTCAACCACCCACATGCCCACTTACTCTTAGATACCTACTCAAAACTTTCCATAAACTCACTCATTTACACTGGGGATTGTGTAGTCTGACTGACTCCACTGCCATCTTCCCTAGTCTTCTATCAACTTCCTGGTATTTTGATTGGAATTTTATTTCATCGATAGCTCAAGCTGGGAAGAATAGGCATATTTAAAGTACTGAATCTTCCAATCCACAAACACAGACTATCTCTCCATTTAGATTTTTTATTTCTTTCTTTTATCATTTTCTGTATATAGAACCTGCATATATCTTGGAAATTTCAAATCCCAGGTTTTTTTTGTTTTTTTGGGTTTTGTTTTTTGTTTTTTTTTTGCTGATATACAGAAACACAATCAATTTTTTTTACATATTAATCGTGCATGCTCCAATACTTTTGCTTTTGTTCCTTCTTTGAGGACTTTTGCATCAACCATTGACCTAAGAATTTCATTTTGGTGTTAAATAGGAATTGTTGAAAAGCACATCCTTATCTCATTCCTAATCTTAGGGGGAAAGTATCAAGTTTTCTGACATTAAGTATGACATCAGCTGCAGATAATTTGTAGATATAATTTGTCTAGCTAACTATGTTGTCTTATACTCTTAGTTTCCTCAAGGTTTTATTATGGATGAGTTCTTTGTCAAATGTCTTTTCTGCATCTAACGATATAATCATATGACTTTCCTTCTTTAACCTGTTGATGTGGTTGTTATATTGATTGATTTTTAAGAGTTAAAGCTTGCATCCTTTATGGAGAGTTTAAACTTTGACATACTAAGATAAGCTTTACATACCTTGTATAAATCCCTCTTGATTGTTTGCCTATTCTTCTTTTTCTACATGGTTGAATTTGGTAGTATTTTGTTAAAGATTTTGTATTTATCTTTATGAGAGATACAGGGCTGTAATCTCCCTTTCCACAATTTGGTTTTGAAAATGGAGTAATGCTAATATGAAATGAGTTGAAAAGTCTCTCTGCTTCTATTTTCTAGAAGAAATTGTGTCAATTCTTTCTTAAAATTTTTAAGAGTTTATCAGTGAAGCCATCTGGAGATGATGTTTTCATTTTTAAAAGATCACTAATTGTTAATTTGGTTTTCTTAATAATTATAGGCCTACTTAGATGATCTATTTATTCTTTTGTAAATTTTTGGTAGTTTGTGTCTTTTGAAGAATTGGTTTATTTTATCTAAGTTATGAAATTTATAGTTGTAAATTTGGCGATAATTTCTTTTAATTATTTTAGTGTCCATGAAATTAATAGTGATAACTCCACTATTTCATTTCTGCTATTGGTAAGTTTAGTCCTCTCTCCTTTTCTTTTGGTTACCCTGGCTAGTGGTTGATCATTTTTTATTAATCTTTTCAATGAACTATCATTGATTTTGTTAGTTTTTCTCATTGTTTTCCTTTTTTTTTTTAATTTCAGTGATTTGTTTTCTAATTTTTATTTCCTTTGCTTGCTTAAATTGTGTTTCTTTGTCCACAGGAAAGACAATTGCTTCTTTTTCTACAAAGGAAGTTTAGATTATCAATTTTAAAATTTTATTTATTTTTAGTATTTGATGAGACAGGGTAGCTAGCATAGCTTAGGCATAGATAAATGAGTTTCTTGTGGGCAGGTCTAATTTAGGTGTTCAGACATCTTTCTTATTGGTACAAAACCTTCACATGATCAACCAGGCATATCAGACCTGACCACCTTGTGGGTTGGAATACAAAACTATCAGTACAATAAATCACAGAAACAATAGAAAATTACCCAAAACATAGTCATGAGTTCTAAGAAAAACCAAATCCAGTTAGGCAGTAACTAATTATTTAGAAAGTCCTCCGCGCCTTTGGGAGGCTGAGGTGAGTGGATTGCCTGAGCCCGCAGGTTCGAGACCCGCCTGAGCAGGCGAGACCTCATCTCTACAATAAAATAAAAAAAAATTTAGCCTGGTGTGGTAGCGCGCACCTGTAATTCCGGCTACTCGGAAGGCTGAGGTGGAAGGATCACTGGAGCCCAGCAGGTCGAGGCTTCGGTGGCCGGGAGCGGCCACTGCACTCCAGTCTGGGTGACAGAGTGAGACTCCAACTCAAAAAAGAAAGAAAGAAAGAAAGAAAGAAAGTCCTTGTGATTTTAAAAGTTTGAGATGGTGATCAAAACTTATGACCAGATACCTGCAGTTCTCCACTCTTAGCTCATGGAATAGTTTGCTTAATCATCACTGTAAATTATGTGAAGCCTCTTGTCAAAGGCAAGCATGTGCACTTTCTCTTAAGGCACACATGTTCTCCCTTGAATGTGTCGTTTGTTTTTAATAAGCTTTGTCTTCAACTTCATTTTGGATTTTCTCTGAAATTTCTTTCTTCAGTGAAGTCAGGAACCTAGGGAGCAACTACTTTAAATGCTATAAAATTTCTTTTAACCACTTCCTTTGCTACATTTGAGAAATTTTAAGTTCTATTTTGATTTTCACTTAATATTTTTTACTTCTCTTGATCTACAGAGGGTGCCAAAAAACATATACACATTTTAAGATAGGAAAAAAAGCTGTATTAAAATTGTAATACTCAATATAAACTGGTAACAAAAGATGAATACAAGTCACGTTTGACTTCTGCAATAACAAGAAGTCCTCAAAGTGGATACCATCAGCATCCAGACACTTCTGATTACAGCAAACTACTGCAGGGCTTCTTGCTGTGCAGGACTTCCAGATCTTCCTATATATACATCACACACATTACCATGTGTCTCAAACTTACCACAAATGTGTGCAGTTGTTAGGTATGTCGGAGGCTCTGTTGCATACCTGCACCACTATTGTCATTGCACTTCCACATTGTTCTCGAATTTCAAATACCACTTGAAAATGGGCTTGTGCTCTTCAAACGACAACCACGCTTCTGCCATTTTCTTTTACCATCCTGCCCATTGGATTCTTTTGATTAACACCATCTTTGCAGTGAGTGTCATACAATGTATTACTACCACAATTCAACTTTGAGAAGAATACATAGATAATATCTCTTAAAATGTGTATACATTTTTTCGGTACCCCAGTATATGTTTTATTTAGAATTATGTTTGTTGATTTTTTTTAATATTTGGGGATTTTCTACTATCTTTATGTTAAGTTCTTGCTTAATTCCATTTTGGTTGGAGAAAATACTTTGTCAGTAGCTGAGTTCTGCCTGGGGAGGGGGGTGGGCACACCTCATCAGCAAGGGTATCTGCACAATGAATATTTATTTGTATACCTAACCCTGAATTGTACCTCACAATTTTAAAATAAAATTTAAGAAAGAAAATACTTTTCATGGGATCTACACTAGAAACATGGTCTATCTTGGTGAATATTCCACAAGAGCTTAAAAGGAATGTGTTCTGTTATTGATGCATAAAGTATTTAATACATGTCAATCAGATCAAGTTGATTGTTGGTGCTTTTTCAGATTAACTATATTCTCTTTTTTTTTTTGCCTGCTTGATCTATCTTACCTAAAGAAGTGTATTTACATGTAAACTAATAGATTTGTCTCTTTCTCCTTGCGGTTCTGGTAGCTTTTGCCTCACGGATTCTTCCTTGGTAGGTGTAAAACATTTAGTTTGTTTATGTCTTCTTGGAGAATTAACTCCTTATCACATGTGGTGCCTCTCTTTATCCCTGATCATTTTTCTTGTTTTGAAGCCTAATTTGTCTGCAATGAATATGGCAGATCTAGCTCTCTTGATTAGTTTTTAGCATAGTATGTCTTTCTCTACCCCTTCACTTTATCTTTTATTGAGGAAAAGCTTACCAAGCACAAAATTAATCATTTTGAAGCAAAAAATGTTGTGGCAATTTAGTATCCTCACAATATTGTACAGTCAGCACCTCTGTCTCATCCACAAATATTTTTGTACACCAAAAGGACACACCATAGCCCATTATGCACTTATTTCTTACTCATGTCTCCTTATAGACTCTAGAAATCACTAATATATTTTCTGTCTCTATGGCTTTTCCTATTCTAGATATTTTATATGAATTGAATCATAAAATATATGGCCTTTTATGTCTGGTTTATTTCATTTAGATAATGTTTTTGAGGTTCATTAGTGCTGTAACATGTATCTGTACTTTATACCTTTATTATCTGAATAATATTCAATTATATCCATACACCACAATTTGTTTATTCATTCATTCATTGATGGACATTTGAGGTTGTTTCCACCTTTTGGCTAATGTGAATAGTGCTGCTTCACATCTTCATTTTTGATATGAGTCTTAATGTTTAGAATAGTTTCCTTTAGACAGCCTATATTTTGCTCTGTTTTGTTTTTTAATCTATTCTGGCAATCTCGGTCTTTTAATTATATATTTAGACTATTCACATTTAAAGTGATTATTGACATATTTGAATTGTTTGTAGTCACTTTTTATTCATTTTTTTCTGCTTTGTGGTTTTAATAGGGGATATTTTTATTATTCCATCTTATGTCTCCTTTTAGTCTATTACACTTTTTTTACAAAATTTTCAGCAGTTTTTAGAGTATGTGATATATATGTTTTAGTTATCTATGTCTACCTTCAAATAACACTATACCATTTCACATAGAGTGCAAGTACTTTGTGAGTATTCCTAATGCCTCACTCCTGTCCCTAAAGACATTTACTTTACTCATCTGTATGCTAAAATCGCTCAATACTTTGTTTTCATTGTTACATTAAACCAAAAAGTTTTACATCAATTTTGAATAGAAAAAAGTAAATATTTTATGTTACTTTTTTATTCCTTTTCTGGTGTTCTTTCTCAATGTAAATCCACATTTTGGACTCTATCACTTTCTTTCTCCCTAAAGAATTTCTTTTAACATTCCCTGGATAGCAGGTATGCTGGCAGTGGAATTCTCTCAGTTTTGTTTGTTTCAGAAAGTATTCCTCCTTCAGTTTTAGAGACTAATTCTGCTTAGTATAAAATTCTAAGTTAGTGAGATATTTTGCTACACTTCAAAATTTCACTCTCTTCTCTTCTTGCTTGCATAATTTCTGAAGAGATGTTTTCAGCACTTTTTATTTTCAAATACCTAAGAGTAAGTTTTTTTTTTTTTTTTCTTCTCTACCTCCTTTGGCTCTTCTGATTTTAGAACTCCTCAGTTTGAATTCATATTTCTAATATACCTAGTTGTAGGTTTTGAGGATATTTACCCCACTTGGCATTCTTTGAGCTTTCCTGGATTACTCACTTTGTTATCACTCATGAATTTTCGAAAATTCCTTGCCATTATTACTTCAACTAGTCTTTACTCTACTCTTCCTTTTTCCATTTTTGTAGTCTAACTATGTAGGTTTTGTACCTTTTAAAATTGTCCCTCAGTTCCATTTTGATATTATTTTTACTATTCCTTTTTCTGTTTAAATGTAATTTTGGGAAGTTTTTATTGACCTATCTTCAAGCTCACTGATCTTACTTTGACTGTTTCCAATCTACTCATGAGCTCATCAAAGGTATTCTTCATTTCTATTTCTGTGGGTTTTTTCATTTCTAACATTTATTTTTTATTTTTCCCAGTTTCCATTTTTCTGATTATATTACCCATCTATTCTTTCATATTGATTAATTTTTCAGAGTTCTTTTATTGGGTTTCTCTTTTTTCACTATGTTCTCTTTATTGGTGAACTTATCAACTTTCATAGTTTTATAACCAGTAGGTCAATAAAGCCAGATTTTTACTCCTAGTCCTGACTACTTTTAAAAATCCTTACCCACAGCTCTCATAAACTTTTAAAGACTCTTGCCTAGATGACTCAACATTATTTCAAAATTAACATATCCAAAATGCACCGAATATCACCTCTATTACAGTTCCACCCCAAATTTCTCCTTATTCTACTTCTGTTACCACCATTATGTAAGAAAAAATATTTTGAATTGATCTTTGTTTCTTATCCCCAATATCTATTCCATAATGTATTCAGTTTCTTTGTCACTATTGTTATTTCCTCCTTTCCAATTTTACTTTCAAGCTCAAGTTTAGGCTTTCATTTGGTTTTACCTTAATTTTTACAGTTATGTTTTCATCGTCTGGTGATTCTCCCCTTTTTCTCTTTAAAACATGCAACTCTAATAATATTACTACATGTTATTAACTGTTTTAAATTCTATCAACAAGACCCTGATGGATACTAAAGTAAATGTAGCTGTTTCTTGAACTTGATGTCTTCCAAAATGCAATTAACTCCATATGTACAGTCTTTTCTTCATTCTGTCCTCACATTTCTATGAATCATGCAAAATAATCAACCACATAGTTCCCTGGATATATGTTCATTCTATTAGATTTTTGAAGGTCTTCTTTGGCATTTCAAATCTTTCTTCTTCAACATCCATGTCAAATTTTTTATGAACTTACATTTTGAATTTTTTCTTTCATCCTCTGATGAGAATCTTGTTTCCTTGAACCCATATAAAAACAGTTCAGACTCTGATGTAATCATTTTCTTTCTTGCTTTAGTTATATATTTCATTGTTATGTTCCTCAGTCACTGTTTACAAGCTCTGGCGAGCAGAGAAAAATATTCATCTTTGTATTGCTTTAATTTCTCCGTACACTTTATAAAACAGTAGTTATTTCATATGAGTATATTTAAATAGAATAAATAGACATTTCACCTTCTTTTCTGTCTCATATATATGAAATGTAGTGATAAATAAAGACAAAGACAGGCTCTAAACATAAAATATGTGTTTTAGTTTCAACTTAGAAAATCAGAGTTTGACAGCTTCAAAAAGAGTTAAAAAGAGAAAAAGTCTTGATCCTTTGGACTATCTAACAAAAGCAGGTGATGGCTAGGTATTGAAGTCTCCAGAGTCTTATGCCAGTTCTAGGTCTTAATACCACAACTTCAATTGATAATTATATATAATGAGGCTGCTGAAAGTTTGTTGTTTGCTTTAAGACTAACACTGTCAGCTCTGACTTAAATTTATTAAGAAGCATTTTCTCTTGGGTGTTTCATAATGAGAGAGAGTCTTAGTGCCAACTTCTTGTGTGATTGATGCTGGAATACAGAGTTCTGATGGCCTTAGGAACCTCTATTGCCAAGGCATATACTTTAATATCTTAGAAAATCACTGATGCCTGAACTGTAACTTCAAAGTGAAAAAATAAACAGGTGAAAGAAATAGACTACACTAAGGTAATACTCCAGGGCCAAACTGTGACCTTGAGAAAAGCAAAGTGTCTTCTAACATCTTGCTAGACATGTGTATGCATCCACCTGATTTTTGGCTTTTAATATGAAATGTCTAAGAGCTGTTTTTAGTTTGAAAATTTTCCCTGTTAAAGAAAAAAGTGTGAAGGTTAGAATTTTGGTTTCACTTTTCTTTGGTCTCAAATTTGCATTTGCCAGTGTTAGACCCTGGCATTGTAGTTTATTAACAATGTATGTTTTAGTGATCCAAATTTTTATATTTTATTTTGTTTTTTGAATAATTCTTGCAGTCAATCATCTTTGAACACTGGCATAAATGGAGACGCTTTTGTTCACTGTAGCATAAGTAAACCTAGGCAATAAAAACACGATTTTTTCTACCATTTTGTTAAATTTATGAACTATTTATGAGATCCTTTTCATTCCTTTTTTTATTTCTTGCTTTCTCTCTTTCCTGTTGCATTTTATTTATGTAATTGGCCTCTAATCTAAAACATATATATTTTTGCCAGGTACATACAGAGATGAATTAGGTTCTTAGCTCATAAGAAAATTACAATCCACAAGGAAAAATAGCCACAAAAAGAAACAAATGCTATAATATGTTATGGATACACTCATGTAAGTAATTATTGAACACGAAAAAGATCCAAAGGAAGTACTGATCAGTTTTACCTGGACTGGGGTCAGCAATTCTTTGCAGAGAGAGACATGAGTTGAGTGTTAAACACTGAATACATGTTTGTTAAGCAGACTGATAGGTAAAGGTCATCCTAAGTTGAGGATACAACATGATCGATAGCTTGGTAACGTCAGCATGGTGCATCAAGGGCATCACACATCATAACAGATGACAAGGTTACAGGAGGACTATGGCAGAGGATAAGTCTAGACTACTCATGTATGATGAATTTCTTTGCATTACTCTTAAAAACGCACTTGTCTTTCCTCTTTGACTGCAGGTCTTTCTAGTTTTAAAAAAAATATTCCCAGGATAATGCTGTAAAATATTTTCTCTAACCATCAGTTAACTATCCTACCTTACTACAGCACTATTCCTATTGCTGCTTAACCATTATTTACTCTAATTCTATTATCTAAGACTTGCATTTTTTTGCAATTATTTGCCCCCAAACATATTTAGATAACATACATAGTTTCAAAATAAATTTTTAAATCTATACTCCAGACCACATTATCAAGAACAAATTAGTATTGCCAATATATTAGTTGAAGACAGGAGGGAGAGAAAACCTCAGTCTATAATGACCATCTCCAAATATAAAATAAATGACTTTTTCATCTACCTGCTCCTCTGTTACTATGTTCTCAGAAAATGACTAAATGTGTTTTCAACAGATTTGACCTGAACTAAAATATAGAATACATTGTGTAATAGCATCAATTTTGGATGGGAAGTGGGAGGAATCTCAAAAAAGTAGGTTTTCTTTTTACTTTAATTTTTTTATTTTAAAGATGTAGGGTACAATTCAGTGTTGGCCATACAGATGGTCATTATGCAGGTAAAATTTGGTGCTCACTTTGGTCCCCACTTCACCTGGTTTGAGATCAGGTACTCTTACTGATGAAGTATGCCCCCCTCTACCTCCCCTGGAAGTTTCCCAGTACTGCCAATCCCTTTCTTATAGTATTATAATTGTTCAGGGTCCCCTTATGAGTGAGAACATGTGGTACTCGGTTATCTGTCTCTGTGACGGAGCACTGAGTATTACAGATGCTAAATCCATCCAAATTGCTGTGAAGTTCATAATTTTGCCCTTTTTTAATGGCTGTATAATATTACATTATGTATATGTACCACTTTTTAAAATCCAGTCTTCTTTCAATGGGCAACATGGTTGTAGTTCTATGTTTTTGCTATTGCGAATAGTGCTGTCATAAACATGCATGCACAAGTATCTTTTTATTTGGGTTCCTCTGGGTATATTCCCAGAAGGGGGATTGCTGAATTATATGGAAGGTTGATTTTTAGATCTTTTGGGAATTGACACTGTTTTCCACAGAGGTTGTTTACATTTCCACCAACAGTGTAGAAATGTTCCCTTTTCCCAGCATCCTCTCCAGTATCTGTTGGTTTTGAGTTATTGATGATGGTCATTCTGACTGGAGTTATGTGGTATAAAAAGCACAATACCATTCACAATAGCAACAAAGAAAAAAAAAAGAAAAAAAAAATACCTCAACATCTTCTTAACCAGAGAAGTGAAAGACCTTTACAACAAAAACTACAAAACATTGCTCAAAGAAATTGAAGTTGACACAATCAAATGGAAAAATATTTCATGCTCATTGATTGGATGAATCAATATTGATCTTATCCAAGGCAATCAAAAAATTTAATGTAACACTCATTAAGTTACTAGCATCGTTTTTCTCGGACCTGGAAAGAACAATACAGAAATATATATGGAAACATAAATGACCACACATAGCCAAAACAATCCTTAGTAAAAGAAGCAAAGCAGGAGGTATCACACTTTCAGACTTTAAACTTTATTATAAAGATACAATAATCAAAACAGTCTGGTATTGGTACAAGAACAGACATATACAATGGAACAGGATAGAGCTTCTGGAAGCAAAACGTCAATTTCTCAACCAGCTCATCTTCCACAAAGCTGCCACTAACAACCTCTGCAGAGAGGATAAATTATTCAGTAAATGGTGCTGGGAAAACTGACTGACCAAATGCAGCAAGTTAAAACAAGTCCCCTACACAAAAATCAACTTTAAATGGATCAAAGACCTAAATGAAAAACCTCAAACTATAAGAACCTTAGAAAATGCAGGAGACACTCTTAGGAAACTGAAACTGGCAACCAATTCCTGATCAAAACCCCAAATCTCCATGCTGTAAGAGATAAGATAGACAAGTATGACCTCATCAAACTGAAAAGCTTTTGCAAAGCAAAAGAAACCATAAAGAGTGGCGAGACAGTCCACAGAATGGGAAAAAAATATTTGCCAACTGTGTATCTGACAAAGGCCTAACATCTTGGATCTACAAGGAACTCAAACATGCCAAAAAGAAAAAAAACAAACACAGTTATTTAAAAGTGGGCAAAAGATATGAACAGACACTTCTCAAAAGAAGACATATAAGTAGCCAGCATATACATAAGAAGATGCTCAACCTCACTAATCATCAAAGAAATGCACATTAAAACCACACTGAGATACTTCCTAACTCCAGGCTTTCTTTTTTTCACTGAAATAAAGTTTAATGAAAGGCCCATGTGATTACTAATGAGGACGACATACCATCGTGTTAAAACAAAGTATACAAAAGAAACAGAGAGGGCTTTACATCACAAGTCATGAAAAAAGATACTTTGAATTACAAACAGTGATTTTTCCAATTAAACTATTTCTCACATGGGAAACTCTAATTAATTGCTCTAGAGTGAGTTGACTACAAACGTACTTTACTTACTTATGTATGCTTCCTTGACCATCTGTTTGTCAAAGGTTATGATTTTCCCAATGGAAAAAAGATTAGCCAGAATTTCTACCATTTATTTAATGCCCACCACTGTGTTTCAGGTATCATCTGTAGGTTTTGTTTTGTTTTATTTTTTTTTTGATCTGGCTATTCCTACAGCCCCGTGCATTAGGTTGTGTCATTTTCATGTTATAGATTATAAAACAAGACTCAAAAAAGAAACAATATGGCCTAAGTCACATCATATGGTTAGCAAGCAGATTTAGTATCTGGCTTCAAATCTCACACGTACAACCACTTTGACTCTAGTTAATAAGTAAGGTATGATTCTGTCTAGAAGAGAATTGAGCATAATATTATTTATGCATATTAGAAACAATATACTCTGTCCCTGGAGGAGAGAGACTCGTGAAAACAGGACTTTGATTCTGGCACTGTGAGTTAGCCAGCCTGTAGTCAGCCAGTTGCATTTATACACACAAAATCCTCCGCCTTAGCAGAGGTCTACTGACATTCATGTGTCCCTGAAAACAAGATGTCCACAACTGAAGAAGAACTGGAGTTGACTAATCTTAGGAGAAGTCTCATTCTTCCACTCTTGCGTCCCATGTGCTGTGTAACTAGCTTAGTCTAACATTCTCTCAGTCATCCTATTGAACTTAAATTTTACTAAAATTTTAAGTTATATTTGTGGTCATCTGAAGACTTTCTAAACGATTTTGATATAATCTAATGTAATGTTTAATATAATCAACTAAAGCTATAGTTTTTAATATCTGCCCCCCTTCCCCCCAAAAAATCCTGGGAGTGTTAAAGCTTCTGGTCTCTAGTATGTTTTCTTAGATATTGTATGTCTATTTCCATTTCACAGAAAACTTAACTCAGCTTTCTTCCTCAGGGAAAATAGGATCCCAAGCCTTTTTAGTGAGCTCTCTATCAATGTGGTGTTTCTGAGAAAAGAATTGTTTTATTAGATAAATTCTTTAGAAACAAAACAGCCATAACACCCAATCTGAATAGAATACAGTATGCTACTAATTTAAATATAGAATCAGCAATAGGGTCTTATTCCCAATATTACAGTTTACATATAGTTTCTTCAGAATTTAACTTACTGTGTTTGAGTTATTTTAGAAGTTAGCTAAAGTGATATCAAATAATAAAAAGGTACAACTTCAGATTTTAATCTTAAAAGTCAAGGTAAAAAGTGCAACAAGTTTTCTTTTTATTGTGCTTTGTGTATTGGGGTTCCCTAAGACCATCCCCAGGTTTGATAATTTATTAGGAGGACTCGCAAGACTCAGTAGGTAATTGTACTCATAACTGTGATTTATGATAGCAAAAGGATACAAGGCAAAATCAGCAAGGGCTAAGGCTTATGGGGCCAAGTCTGGAGAAAACTGGGTATAAGCTTCTAGTAGTCCTCTCCCAGGAGACTCATGTACTATGCAGTTAATTTCTCCAGCAATATATGAAATTTTGTCTGCCAGGGAAGCTCATTACAGATTCAGTGCCCAAGGTTTTCACTGAGGACTGGTCACATAGGTGCTCTCTGCCTGGCATGTACCCCAATACTAGGTTCTCAGAAGAAAGCAGGTGTTTGGTATGAACCACGTTATTTCTATAAGCACTTCCAGCCCTCCTGGCTCACTGACTTGTCTAAACAGAACTTAGATAAACTAAATTGTAGGGAACAAGAAGGGAAGAAAAACAGGCTCATCAAAGCACCATCTTGTGGTGATGATTGTTGTACTATTCTCCTGGGGAGGGGCTTGAGCCTCTACTAAGTTACTGCAATTTCACAAGGCCTGTGAATCTAATGCTGTATCTACTGATGAGACTTAAGAGTGAGGGGTACTGTCATTTCTCAAGTACATTTGCTCTCTGAAATAATAATTAATAATAAAAGATTCAGAGCACAATGCTGATGTCATTTGGCATGAAATTACCCTTCTCCTTATCAGGATTTGAGTGATAGTCAATTTTTATTTTTAAATTTCTCAGGAGGAAAATGAGGCACCTTCCCTGCCTGGTTTTACGGTTCCCCAGCAGCTCAGGCTCTAAGATCAGCAAGGATAAATTCCAATTGGCTGACCTCAGACTGTGGCACAGGGATAATAGGAGCTAATTTAGTTCTTCATGATGATATGATAATGCTCCTTCTCAGGGGTATGAAATGGAAATCAGCTCCCTTGTGAAATACAGAGAGGGAGGAAATCATGGAACTGGAAAATAAGTTTGGCTTTTTGAGGCTAAATTTTGCTTTTTTTCTGTAAACCCTAGAACTGTATTTGCATAGGACTTGGATTAAGAGTCAGCAGGAAAAAGTAAAGGAAAAAGAATGCCTGCAATTACCACTGTGACAGTCTTCCATTTTCCCCTGGGAGCCAGTGTATAAGAAGAAGAAAATGGATGACAATTTGCTAATTGTTCTGGAGTGTTTCAGACAGGTCTGATTTTACTCTAAAGAACACAATTAAATTCTTGGAAATACCCTCTCCAACATAAGAACTTCTCCCTGGGGAGCATAGGAAGCCAGGAGAAAGATTTAAGAATGAGTTTTTGCAAATTGTTCTTATAATCTCCATTCCTACCTACTCATAGGCTTTGGAAAAAAGCAGAAGATAGTTTTAAGAAAAATTAAAACATGCATCAGTAAATGGTTTCTCAAGTACTTTATAGAGACTTTAACCTTGCTGTTTTAGATAAGACTGATTCATATTCAAGGTTTTTTGCTGCTTTTGTTTTTCACCTCAAGTAATACAAAAAATAAACACCACATTTATATAACTCTCCCACAATTTCAGAATTTCATATGCACATGTACTCATCAGAAATCTAAAATAATAAAGAAGTATTTGTTCATTAAATAGCATTCAAGAATTTTATGTTTACTTTGTTTTGTGATTTTAAAGATGAAATTTCTGAAAAAGATCATCGCTATTATGTTTTGTACGTACTTCTCATTTCATGACTGCTAGAGTTTTGCTTCTGCGTCTGATATCATTGCTGGTGCCTTCGCTTAAACTTACTATTATGTTTTCAACAATGTCTTTTCTTCAAAAGAAATATTTCATTTCTAGTGACTGCTCTGGGTATCCCTTATGTATAAAATCTTTCCACTGAAAACTCTAAAACAAAATTCACTTGGCTACATTTTTTTGAAACATAATGAAATAGTATTTTGAATTTGATTAAAGGTTCATATTTGTTCTTTTTATAATTGCTGCTGTAAAAAGAAAGAAAGAAAGTAAAAACCGAAGTGAGGATAGAAATGGATTCAGGTCACTTTGTATTAATTTGTGGTGCTGAAACACGTGTACAGAACTAAGCAGTTTAGACAGCTCTTGCCTTAGAGAAGCTAAACAAAGGATATTGAAAAACCCAGAGAGACAGCTGGGTGACAGTGCAAACGAAAGCATTTATGTACAGACTTTGACCAGACATGAACTAAGCTTGGATCAGACTCTATCTATAAAACTTTAGGTTGAAAATGTTTACGAGGTGCCAGCTAGCTAGACATTTACTTAACATTCGTTCACCTGTCATGCCTCCCACTGGATATCTAAGGATTAGATTTCATTTTATGCCTTGTCCAATGTAGGCCCAATCCAGAATTCTCAAAGCTACTTTCTTATTCTGTATTGGCAGGTTATTACATTTTTCTCCACTTGGAAATGGAAGTCTAGAAGGCACACTGGCAAGTTTTCACTTAATGTAAGAGAATGTTTTAATGTAAAAAGAAAAGTCAAATTTTTTTGATACCAGTCAACCCAGCCTGGTCAGAAAATGGTTATAAGTTTTAATCAGGTCACTTTTCTTATGAAAGATAAAATATTCCAATAGCAATTAGATTATTTCTTCCCCTGACTCCTCAATAATTATTCTTTCTTTGATTGCTTTTTTAGGAAGAAATCAGATAGTGAATGCTGGCCCCCTATACTACAACCACCATACAGTATTTCCACAAAGGGATAATCCAGTTAAGTGAAAGATAATTTCAAGCAGACAGGAACTGAGGAGGGCCCAGAGGAAGGGTTGCAGTTATGGCTGATGATATAATTTGTGGGTCTCAGTGAAAAATGAACATTTGAGTTCCCTCATTAAAAAATCATTAAGTGTAAGATAGAGATAGCAGAGCATTAACAAAAGTATGGGTCTCTTCTGAGTGTGTGTCTTCCTTATTTGACTGCACAGGTTGTATGCCTGTGCTAACCCAGCTTACAGTATCAGACATGAATATTTGGAACTGATCTTCCTACCCAGGGTTAGAACCTGTGATAGTATAGTGTCTGGTCCTGTATACCACCTTTCTTTCTCCCCTTATGGAGGTCTCTTTTTCAGGATCCTCTGTGTGCTCCCCTATAACCTGTGTGTTTTTGGATAAGGAGGCCACTCAACTAAACATTTAAAGAATGGCTGTATGTTTAAACAAAATCCAGATTTTTATTGTATTCCAGTGATAGGAGCCTTTCCACCTTCTATGGATCCATGAGTGAAAGCGGATATGAAGGGAAATGGACAGTACTCAGTCATACTATAGGACCATTGAATGCCTAATACAGGAAAATGAAGGACATTATCTAACTCATGATGTCAGTAGAGCCACCTTCTTTCACGCCCTTGCAGTCTCCTGGATATATCACACAAGAGGCACATATTTAGCATCCTTATGGCAAATTTTCTTGTGAGACCCAGCAGTCCAAAACGTTTGGATGCAATGAATAAAGCAAATATTGCACTGACTACTTTATTCCGTGTCCTTATGCCAAGAAGATATGCTTCAGCCCAGCTTTCCCACTCCCTCCTACCAATTTACATTTTCTATTCCTTCTATGACTAATTGCTTGGTCAGGCCTTAATTTGTTAAGAATTAAGTGTACATATTCACATGCAAATTTTCAGTGACTCTAATTGTGGTGACTGGGGACCAGATTCCCTTCTCAGGCAGCCCAGTTGAAATTGGTGCTCAACCCATATGCACGGATGTGTTTGTACCCCAGTGTGTCATTTCAGAATAACCCCACGCTGAGTCATAAATGAGTAATTCAGTATTTTCAGCTCCTCTTCCTTTCAAAAATCCAATCAAATCAGGAAGGATAAATTCTGCTTGACAGATTGATAAAGACATGGAGAGAAAAATATTGAGAGGAGCAATGGGGCTTTACTCGGCAGCTCAAGTTAAACCACCTTCATCTCTTATAAGAATAGTAGCAATCAAATTTGTTCGTGCATTTCTCAAAAATGTAATTAGAATGCAAGGAGAAGTATATGAAAAGGGATAGGATTATTTATAAAAGTTTTAGAATAAATCTTTCTGGGTCAGGAGATTTGCCCAGTGGCAAGAATTTAATACATAAGCATAATTCCTTAGAGAGCTTCGGCTCTAGGGATTTTTTTCCCCCTCCAACCAGAGGAAACTTGAGGAAATGAAAAATTTCAAAGACATGTAAGAAGTGGATGGGCAAAACCCAATTTGATCTCTAATGTAATGGTATTACTACGTTTTTGCATTAAAGAATAATATCCATAATGTGAAGATTATGCCAAGTACTCTATAAAAGAATACAAACCTTGAGGCAGTCATCTCTGACTTGCTTCCAATTGTGCTTGGAATGACACACACACACAAAGATATGCCAAGAAATGCAGTGTCAGCAAAGCATGTCAGTCTGGCAGTTTGAGAAGTAGGAAGCTGAGTTTCACTCCCAAAATAATAAAACCAATTATGCAGGAGGCAAAAGTATAGTTCAGAGGTTGAAGGGCTTGTCTACCAAATGGCTATAAGGAAAGCATGAAATGATCACTAATTTGACTTCCTAGGTTGGAAAATATGCACACAAATGTGTGCATATGTCTGCATATTAGGTCATGTGTTACTTAATGGTGAGGGCATGTTCTGAGAAATGCATCATTAGGTGATGTTTGTCCTTGTATTACCATCATAGTGTGTATCCACTACACATCTAGTCTATATGGTACAACTTATTGTTCCTAGGCTACAACCGTATACAGCATGTTACTGTACGGAATACTATAAACAATTGTAGCACAATGCTAAGTATTTGTGCAACTAAACATAGAACAGATGCAGCAAAATATAGGATAAAAGCTAAAAACTGATGCACCTGCATAGGGCCCTTTCTATGAATGGAACATACAGGACTAAGAGTTGCTCTGGTGAGTCAGTGAGTGAGTGGTGAGACCGTGAAGGCCTAGGCCATTACTATACACTACTGTGGACTTTATAGACACTGTCTATTCAGGCTACACTAAATGTATTAAAACAGTTGTAATCAATCATTAAATTAATCTTAGCTTGCTGCAACTTTTACTACCTTTTTAAATGTTTAAAACCTTTTGGGTCTTTTTTTTAGTAAAACACAACTATTTTCTTTTTTATATCCTTATTCTGTACACTTTTTACTATCTTTTATTTTCACTCTTTAAACTTTGTTGTTAAAAACTAAGGCATAACTGAGTGTAGTGGCATGGGCCTTTAGCCTCAGCTACTCAGAAGACTAATACAGGAGGATCACTTAATCCCAGGAGTTCGAGGCTGTAGTGTACTATGAGTGTGTGAACAACCACTGCACTCCAGTCTGGGCAACCTAGTGAGACTCCATCTCTTAAAACAAAATCAAGACACAAACACACACATTATCCTAGGCCTACACAGATTCAAAGTTATCAATATTACTGTCTTCCACTTCCTCATTTTGTTCCACTGGAAGGTCTTCAGAGGCAATGACAATCATGGAGCTGCATGTCCTCTGATAACAATGCTTTCTTCTGGAATACCTCCTGAGGGACCTACCTGGGAGTTGTTTTACTGTTAACTTAAAAAAAAAGACTATGCTCTAGAAAATAACAATACAAAATACAGTATGGTAAATACATAATTCATTACATAGTTCATTACCAAGTACTATGTAATGTACATAATTGCATGTGCTATAGTTTTAAATAATTGACAGCACAATACGTTTGTTTGCACTGGTTTCCCCACAAACACATGAGTAATGTATTGTACTACAACATTAGAATGGCTATAATGTCACTGGGTGATAGGAAATTTTTTTTTTAATTTTAAAATTGTGGGGTAGTCGGGCTCAGTGGCTCAGCCTGTAATCCCGCGCCTTTGGGAGGCTGAGGTGAGTGGATTGCCTGAGTCCACGGGTTCGAGACCCACCTGGGCAACTTGGCAAGACCTCATCTCTACAATAAATCAAAAATTAGCCAGTCTGTAGTTCCAGCTACTTGGAAGACTGAGGCGGAAGGATCGCCGGAGCCCAGCAGGTTGAGGCTGCGGTGGCTGGGAGCGGCCACTGCACTCCAGTCTGGGCAACGGAGTGAGACTCCAACTCAAACAAAACAAAACAAAACAAAACAATTGCGGGGTACAATTCAGGGTTAGGTCTACAAATATTCATTATACAGGTACCCTTGTTGATGAGGTGTGCTCCCCCTTCCCCAGACAGTTTCCTACTACTGTGAATCCAAACTACTGCCCCCCCACCCCTGTAGTTTCCCACTACTGCCAATCCTTTTCTTATACTATTACGATAGTTGTTCAACGTCCACTTATGAATGAGAACAAGTGATACTCAGTTCTTTGTTTCTGTGAAAGATCACTAAGTATTACAGACTCTAAGTCCATCCAGGTTGCTGTGAAGTTCATGAATTTGTTCTTCTTTATGGCTGTGTAATATTCCATTGTGTATAAGTACACATTTTTTTTTTTTATCCAGTCCTCTTTTGATGGGCAGCACAGATGGTTCCATGTTCTTGCTATTACGAACAATGCTGCGATAAACATATGTGTGCAGGCATCTTTTTTATAGAGTGATTTGAGTTCTTCCAGGTATATTCCCAGTAGGGGGATTGCAGGGTCATATAAGGTCAATTTTTAGAACTTTTAGAACACATGTTGTATTTTTAGGAATTTTCCACAGATGCTGTATTAGTTTACCCTCCCACCAACAGTGTAGAAGTGTTCCCTTTTCAGCACATCCTCTCCAGCGTCTGTTATTTTTTTGAGTTATTGATGATGGCCATTCTGACTGGAGTTAGGTGGTATCTGAATGTAGTTTTAATTTGCATTTCTTTGATGATTAGTGAGGCTGAACATTTTTTCATGTATCTGTTGGCTGCTCTATGTCTTCTTTTGAGAACTGTCTATTCATATCTTTTGCCCACTTTGTAAAGGGACTGTTTTTTCTTTTCAGCACGTTTGAGTTCCTTGTAGATCCTAGATGTTAGGCCTTTGTCAGATATACAGTTGACAAATATTTTATTCCAGTCTGTGGACTGTCTCCCGGCTCTCTTGACGGTTTCTTTGGCTTTGAAGAATCGTTTCAGTTTGATAAGGTCCCACTTCTCTATCTTATCTCTTATGGCATGGGAACTTGGGGTTTTGATCAGGAATTGGATGACAGTTTCAATTTCCATAGGAGTGTCTCCTGCATTTTCTAAGGTTCTTATAGTTTGAGGTTTTGCATTTAGGTCTCTGATCCATTTAGAGTTGATTTTTGTGTATGGGGATAGGTAGGAGGCCTGTTTCAATCTTCCGCATGTAGTCAGTCAGTTTTCCCAGCATCATTTACTGAATAGGTTCTCCTCTAACCAGTGGTTGATGGTGAGGATTGTTTGGGCTATTTGTGGTCATTTATGTTTCCATATGAATTCCTGTATTGTTGTTTCTAGGTCTGAGGAGGAAGTTGCTGATAATTTGATGGATATTGCGTTAAATCTGTAGCTTGCCTTAGGTAGACTGGACATCTTAACAATGTTAACTTTTCCAATCCATGAACATGGAATATTTTTCCATTTTTTTGTGTGCCATCTTTGATTTCTTTAAGCAGTGTTTTGTAGTTTTCACTGTAAAGGTCTTTCATGTCTCTGGTTAGGAAGATGCCATTGGTGTATAGAAATGCAATTGTCTTTTGCACATTTATTTTATACCCTGAAACTGCCAAAGTCCTTTATCAGTGCAAGGAGGTTTTTGACAGATTCTCTTGGGTTTTCGAAGTATAGAATCATGTCATATGCAAAAAGGGATAACTTGATTTCCTCTTTTCCTATTTGGATACCCCTGATCGCCTTCTCTTCTCTGATTTCTCCAACTAGAACTTCCAAAACTATGTTGAACAAGAGGCATGAGAGTGGGCATCCTTGTCTTGTTCCAGTTTTCAGGGGAAATAGTCCAATTTTTGTCTAACAGCATGCTGGTTGAGGGTTTCTTGTAGATGGCTCTTACTATTTTGAGGTATGTTCCATCTATGCCTAGATGTTTGAGGGATTTTTTTTTTTTTAATCAAGAAGGGGTGCTGGATTTTATCAAAAGCTTTTTCTACATCTAATGATATAATCATGTGCTTTTTGTTTTTATGTCTGTTGATGTATTTAATTATGTGTATGGTCTTACAAATGTTGAACCAGTCTTGCATTCCAGGGATGAAGCCTACTTGGTCATGGTGGATGATTTTTGATATGTGCTTTTGAATCCGGTTTGCTATGATCTTGTTAAGAATTTTAACATCTATGCCCATCAAGGTTATTGGCCTGTAGTTTTTTCTTTGTTGGGTCTTTACCTGGCTTGGGTATCAATGTGATGTTAGCTTCATAAAATGATGTGGGGAGAGTTCCATCCTTCTCAATTGCCTGGAATACTTTTAATAGGATTAGTATCCACTCCTCCTAGCATGTTTTGTAGAATTCTGCTGGAAAGTCATCTGGTCCAAAGCTTTTTTTTTGTAGTTAGTTTTCTTATGACAAAGTCAATTTCCTCGATTGTTACTGATCTATTTAGGGTCTTGTTTTCTTCTTGTTTCAACCTGGAGAGGTTGTGTGACATCAGAAAATCCTCCATTTCCTTTATGTTTCAAGTTTGTTTCCACACAAGTGTACATAGTAATCTCTGACAATCTTTTGTATTTCTTCAGGGTCAGTTGTGACTTCATCTTTTGTGTTTCTGATTGAGTTTATTTGGGCTTTTTGTCTCTTTTTCTTGGTCAGTCTAGCTAGGAGACCATCAATCTTGTTTATCCTTTAGAAAAACCAGCTTTTTGTTTCATTAATTTTTTGTATTATCTTTTTGTCTTATATATCCCAGATTTAGGCTTTTATTTTGGTGACCTGGATTCTTCTACTGAAGTTAAGATTTTGGTGGTCTTGCTTTTCCAGCTTCCTTAGGTGACTTGTTAGGCTGTTGACTTGTGATCTTTCCATTTTTTTCATGTGTGTTTGTAGAGATATGAATTCACCTCTTACTACTGTTTTTATGGCATCCCTAAGGTTCTGGTAAGATACTTTTTCATTTTCACTTGTTTCTAGCTATCTTTTTATCTCTGTTTTGATTTCCATGTTGACCAAGGAGTTGCTTAACATCATACAGTCTAGTGTCCATGTCTTTGTGGGTTTTGGGGGAACTTTGTTGGTGTTGATATTTATTTTTATTTCACTGTGGTCTGAGAAGGTGCATGGCAGAATTTCAATCTTATGAAATTGTTTTTGCTTGATATATGGCCAAGGATGTGGTTGATCTTAGAGTACTCTCCATGTGGTGATGAGTAGAATGTATATTCTGTGGTCATTGGTGTGGAGTGTTTTGTAGGTATCAATTAAGTCCATTTGGTCAAGAGTCACATTGAGGTTCCAGATCTCCTTGCTGATTTTTTGTCTTGATGATCTGTCTAGGGTTGTGAGTATGGTGTGAAAGTCCCCAGCTATGATCGTGTTATAGTCAATATATTTTTAAGTTTCCCTCGAAGCTACTTTATGAACGCTCTTATGTTGGGTGCATATATGTTTAGGATGGATATTTCTTGTTGATGGATTGAAACTTTCATCATAATATATTTACTTTCTGCATATTTTAAAATTTTTTGATAGCTTAAAGGGTATTTTGTCTAATCTTAGATCACAACTCCTGCTTTCTTTTGTGTTCCATTTGCCTGAAATTTTGCTTCACATCCTCTTTCTTTGAGTCTGTGAGAGTCCTTTCTGGTGAGATGAGGCTCTTGGAGACAATATATTGTTGCCTCATGATATATTATCCATTTTGCTGTTCTATGTCTTTTTAGTGGTGCATTTAGTCCATTCACATTCAGGCTAATTATTGAAATATGAGAGTTTATCCCTGTCATGGAGTTCTTAGAGAGTTGTTGTTCCTGTTTGTTTGTTGTCTTCCTTTTGATTTGGGGGTTGATCCATATGTGTTTTCAATCTTTTTCCTGCACTCTAGTGAAGAACGTTGTCATTCTTTTTTCTATTTCTTCAGTTCTTAATACTTTCTTAAGTGTTTCTTGTAGAGCTGATATAGAGGCTGTGTAAGTTCATACGGATTGAATGTCTAGGAAAGAGTTTACTTCTCCCTTGCTGATGAAGCTTAGCTAGCTGGGTAGGTTATTCTTGGTTGAAATTGCTTATTTTGAGAACTTTGAAGATTGGGCTCCAAGCTCTCCTAGTTTAAGGGGTTTCTGTAGATAAATCTGCTACTATTCTAATTTGGTCTTCCCTGGTAAGTAATCTGACCTTTTTCTCTTGCTGCATCTAGGATTTTTTCTTTTATACCTACTTTGTTTAGGCAAATTACTATGTGTCTAGGAGTTGGTCTTCTCATTTGTTGTCTTGCAGGGGTTCTCTGAATCTCTTGTGTTTGAATAGTTATATCACTGATGAGATGAGGGAAGTTTTCTGAATAATTTCATGGAATGTTTGTTCCAGGGTGGTCTCTGTCTCTCTTTCTGCCTCAGGAAGTGTAATTACTCTCAGATTTGGTCTCTTGAAATAATCACTCATCTCTTGAAGGTTTTGTTCTGTCTTTTTAAGTTTCTTTTCTGTTTTTGACAGTTTTGGTTAGTTCTACAATTTGGTCCTCAAACTCTGAGATTCTTTCTTCTGCTTGGCTAAATTTACTTTCCATGCTTATCAGTCTGCCATTTATTTCATTCACAGTATTCTTTTTTTTTTTTTGAGTTGGAGTCTCACTCTGTCACCCAGACTGGAGTGCGGTGGCCAGAAGGGGGCTGGGCTCTGGCAATCCTTCCGCCTCAGCCTTCCAAGTAGCTGGAACTACAGGCATGTGCTACCATGCCTGGCTCATTTTTGATTTATTGTAGAGATGAGATTTCACTGCCCAGGTGGGTCTCGGACCCACAGGCTCAGGCAATCCACTCACCTCAGCCTCCCAAAGGCGCGGGATTACAGGCTGAGCCACTGAGCCTGGCTATTCACAGTATTCTTTACTACTGTTATCTCAGTTATCAACTCTGTCCTATTTTCCTCTTTTTTTCTCCTCAGTTCTTTTTATTCTCTCTATTGTCTTGATATCTGTGTTCGTAATTTGAGACCAGTCATTATGAGGGCTCTTCATTGTTTGCATTCTGAAGTCTGTTTACTCAGTGTCTGACCTCTCAGGGGTCTGTGTGAAACTCATATTCTTCTTTTGATTTTTCTTCATTTGTGTAGATTTTTCTCACTCCCACATCCCCCCCCCTTCTTTAATTCTGTTGTTTAGTGATGATGGGATTGCTTTTACTTCTGTTTGCTCAGTATCCTATTCTTCCTTATGTGGATCCTCTGGCTTTGTTCAATTCTGAAACTGGACTGTGGGTTGGGGCCTCCACTTTTTGCAGTTTTGAGATTTAGTTGAGGGGGGGCAGCTGTGATTCAAAATCTATCTGCAGATCCTCCTAGCATCCACTGACAGGTGTATGGGCACCCTGCAACCCACTTCCTACTGCTTTACAATCTGTCCATGCAGTTGGGGTATAGGTTTGCTCTCCGGAAGCAAAATAAGGCAAGAAGGGGAAAATAATGGAAAAAGGATGGAGGGGGGTCAAGAGGAAGGTGAAGAGAGAGAAGAGTAAGAGGGAAAACAGACAGAAATACCAACTAATAAATGAAAAGAGACACAAAGACAGAAAAGAGAAAACATACAGATAATCGTACAAAAGCACAGTCCAACAAAAACCTGCCTATCGTGTACTCTTCCCATACACAGACAGGATGTCTAAAGAATAGAAAAAGAATCAGTAAAATAACAGAAACAAAGCAAGTATGAAAATGTTATCAAAAACAGAATAAAGAAGAAAAAAAACTAATACAAAAAACAAACAAAAATGAGCAAAACAAACAGACAAAAAATAAAAAGGAACCAAACTTGCTCTGAGGTCATTCCTGTAAGTCCAATGTCTTTTCAACCCTGATCTCTAGCCTCTCCCCTCTGCTCTCAGAACAGGCAGATAGGGTTGCTCGCAGCTTGGGTCAGATGCCCCAGGCCTACTTTGGAAGGAGGGTGAATCTGATCTGGACTCACCTGGCTTGCTGCCTGTTGAGTCTGCCACTCATATCTGACCTGTCTGTGTCTGATCTACCATGGGGGAGGAGCTTCTGTCTCCCCCAGTTTGATGAGATTGCCTTAGGTCCCAAGTTGGAGGCTAGGTGGAGCTTAGTGGGGCAATGCAGATCTCTGCTGCTTCCTTAGGTCACAAGTTGGAGGCTGGGCTGAGCTGGGGAGAGCTGGGCAGGGCAATGTAGGTCTCTGCCTGGTCCTGGGACAGAGAAAATGGCTGTTGTGGGTGTCTCCTCACCAGCCATTGGGTACCTCTCCAGCTCTCCCCAATCCTGTCTCTCTACTGATCAGATCTAGGGCTTCAGCTGATCCACTCTAACACGTGATGGTGTGGGCCTGGCATCAGGCAGTGAGAATCAGCTGTATTCGGCAGACTCTTCTCAGGAGAGTCCCACGAGCAGCTAATAGTCTTGCATGCTCATGCTCCTATCTCAGGGAGGTAGGGGGCCTGCAGTCACCCTCTGAGGGGAGGCCCAGATGCATGAACCCGAGTCTCCCCTCAGATGAACTTTCATTCTCTCACCACCACACATCTATTCATGCAGAGAGTCTTTATGGACACTTGCTTTTGCCAAGACTCTCACAGTCTGACCTGTCCAGTCACTGTGTTAAGCTCTGCCTCCGATAGGAAATTTTTAGTTCTGTTATAATCTCTTGGGACCACTGTGATATACGTGACCTTTCATTGATCAAAATGTTGAAATAGCTAATGAAATACAAAAAATAATTGCAATAGCTTGCTTGACATAAGTAACTACATTTTGTTGAAATCCTCTATCTTAGTTGCCTGCCTAACCTAAAAATGATCCCCCCCAATGTATATGTGTGATTACTGTAACATTCCCATGACTGCATACCCACTGCTTTGCTCTCCTGAGTTATTCATGCTAACCATTCTTACCGACCATTTGAGTACTCCCTAGCTACAAGTTACATGTAATTGTATGCTGTGTTAACTGAGATCAGATGTTGTACCAAGAAATTATTAAGAAATTATTGCTTATAAAATTCTCCCTGCCACATCCCTATAGTTTGTTCTTATATTTCGTTCCTTTTGTTTTTTGTTCCTTGTACCCTCATCCCTTGCTATGTAGCCAACCTGAAGATTTTACCTATATAAACTTTTTGCTGATCATATTCTGTGACAAGAGACTCCTGGCATGAGCCTACTCTTGACCACGTGCTTAATAAATGACTCTTCACATTAATTTGGACTTGGCGTGCTGGCCAAACATTCACTAAATTGAGTTTCTTGCAATTCAGCCATAACATTTGGAGGCCCCAATGAGATTTTTCTACCAGCACAAGCAGCCGCCTTGCTCCAACCCTCCCTGGCTGGAAGGAGAGGTGTAGGGGAGGTGACTCCTGAGATTCTCAGGTCCCTTAAGCTCTCATCTGACTCTGAGGAGGTTGAAACAACTGCTGGCAGCTACTGCCTCAAAAGAAACTGAGTCTGTCTACAATCTCCTAGGACACAAGATTTCATTTTTTTTTTCTGTTTAATTGCTTGTGACCACGGTTTCTGTTTCTGTTTCAGGAAGTCACAGCTTGATGAGGTCACCCTTTGGACACTTCATTAGGCAAAAGACGTTGACTGAATAGAATCCTCTGGCTTTCTGCCCTGATGTTGTTCCAGGAATCTGTAACTCTTCTGACTTGTTCCTGATGCGCCTTGTCATTGTGTTTTAATTGTTTGTTTGCTGTTTGTTCATTGTTTGTTATGGGTTCACAGAATTCATAACCTGTCAGTCTTCTGCCTGATGAGACCACTCCTTAGACACTGTTCTTTAAGCCAAAACATTCACTAAACAGAGTCTTGGTTTAGTATCTGGTTTCTGTTTGGGTGCTTGTTCTAACTTCTAACTGCCGATGGTATTTCTACATCCCTGTCATCCTTGGCTTCTTTCCCTGCTTTGTGTTCTTGCTGTGCTCTTTGCCACAGGGCTTGCTTCTGTTGTGCTTTTGGACTGGTCAGCAGGCCAGTAATTTCTACTAGCCTTTGCTTATCTTCTCTTGGTTGGAGGTTTGACCCTCATCAGGTGCCTCCTGTATTTACTGGTTTTGACAATATGGGTTCACAGACTTCTAAGCCCTTCTGTTCCCTGGACTGTATAATAAGAAATTTCTCTGTCAAGTTCACAGAGGACTATGGTGTCTGTCTCTCCAAAGGAAGACTCCAGACTCTCTGTAAAAACAATTGGCCTGTATTTAATATTAAATAGCCTTCCACAGGGTCTCTGGATGTTCATGTTACTTAGTCTTTTTGGAAGGTCATTACAGGGACCCCCTAGTCATCCTGATCAGTTTCCTTGTATCAACCAATGGTTAAATTTAGTCCAAACCCCCCCCCCATGGTTAAAGATATATTTTCTTAACACTCAGGACCCTTCCTGTAAACCATACTATATGGAGAGGAAGCTTCTAACTTAAAAACCAACCACGGGGTGCTATATACAAAGGCCCCTGGCTAATTCTTCAAGGAAAACTTGTTTTACCTGTTTCTCAAGAGAATGAAATTTTCCCCAAATTTTTAACTTCCCTAGTAAAATCAGTCATGCATATTCATCTTCCCACCTGGTATAATTACCAGCAGCTCCTTTTTAACCCTATTTATTTCTTAAGAAAAAGAAAACCAGAGTGCATTAAAACTGAGACTAAGAAATTTGTTCTGGCCTCAGCTGCTGGTACAGTGGAGAAAAGTTGTTCATGTTGACCATTCTTGCTGACCATTTGAATACTCCCTGGCTACAAGTTTTGTGTAATTGTATGCTTTGTTAACTGAAATCAGAAGTTGCACCAAGAAATTGTTAAGAAATTATTACTTACAAAATTCTCCCTCCTTATAGTTTGTTTTTATATTTTGCTCCTTTTGTTTTTAGTTCCTTGTACCCTCACCCCCTGCTATATAACCAACCTGCAGATTTTACCTATATAATCTTTTTTCTGATTATATCCTGTGTCAAGAGCCTCCTGGTCTGAGCCTACTCTTGGTTGCGCACTTAATAAAGAACTCTTAACATTAATTTGGACTTGGTGTGCTGGCATGTCTCTTTCTCGCAATTTGGCATAATAATGTCACCATGTGGAACATGACTGCATACACGCAAACATATCTGAGTATACTGAATATACCTTTTAAGATAATTTGTATAAAGAGTCATTGAAATGTATTGATGTCCAGCAAAGCACCCATATGTGAAGGTCAAATTCCACTTTTAATATTTCATGCTAATCCATATCTTTGCTCCTATCCATAGAGAAACAGCAGCCAGCTTTTAACTCACATGCCAAATCTTTTACAGTGGCTTCCAGAAGAGTTGTGTTGAGAGGAATTATGTGTCTGTGTCTGAAATCACCAGAAAATATTACACTGATTGATTAGTGATGTCTATCATAGCACACAAGGGAAAACATCACTATAAATTATCTTTGTACTGCACTTAACCAAGGTTTGGAAAATAGGTGGAGGGGATGGGAGTGGACATGTAGTGGAGGGATGCCAGACATGGTGTGAAAGTCAGGAGGTACGTGGCCTCCCTTCTAGAGTGACCCGGTTACCACACTGATACTTGGGATCAGTGGAAGCATTCATGACGAGGCCATGAGCTACTTGGTTGCTCTCAGCTGTGAGGCAGAAGAAGTATAGCAAGGTGATCTCTACTTGATGTGGGACTCTTCTAAGAAACAATCTTTGCCCAGGGCTCCTCATTGGCCTGGGTTAGACTTTCTCAGACATGTATTCTTACTCAATTCTTCCCTTTCCTCTCTCTTTCCACAAGCATCACAACTGAATGTCATCTTCCCGCCTATCTTTCCTACAGCCTTCACAGGTGATTTCCTAATCAACTTCTTTCACTTCTAATTGTCTAAACCATCTTTTTCCTGGAGAACAAGAATTTACACACTTGGGACCAAAGTCTTACTTGGAGGAATACCTCAACAAAAATGAAATCTATTTCCTCCCTCCCTCCTCTATTTCAATAAAATGGAAGTAATAATGATATTAATTGATGTATTGATGTATAGCTTAATACCAATGCTCTCCTACATAAAACTTCCATAGAAAAAAGTTATGTGCCTGAGCAATATAATACATCACTAGTATCCACCACTAATGATCTAATTATGGAGAATTACTTTGAGCTTAAGAGGAATGAATTTGTTTATACTTTACTCAGCCTGATTGCTTTTAAGTGGTAAAGATTCTCTGATGATTAGACTGAGTTCGAGGAAAGAAAAGGGTATCTGTTCTTTGTATCCATTCTGTTCCTGACAGTATGCTCAAATTTTACCTACAATTACTGTGACCAAAGCGATTTCTGTATCTCTTATTGTTGGCTCAGAGGACCTCAGTTTTGAATCTTATCAACTGTCTTGCATTTGTAAAGCACAGTTTATACCTAGATATATATTACATAAGCCTAGTTCTTATAAACTTTATCACTGAAGCCCAAAGCATTGCACTGAGAAGTCTAATCAATCCCAAATTATCAAATTTATCATTCATTCAGTGAATAGCACAGAAGTTGCCATATTCCCCTGTATTTCCTATGCCTATGCTGCTCTACTCCTAACCTTGTGTATGTTGGGCTGAACCAAGATGAGGGAGAATTTCCTGCTTGAATTATTTTTCTCTCCGAGATGTACTTCTGTAAGTTTGGCCTATATTCAATGATATTTTCACCCTTTCTTCAGGAACCTCCAGGCCTTGCCTTTCACTCCCTCCAATAATATAAACCTATGTGATCTCTTCTGATTTCACCATCAGCTTTAATTTCATATTTACAAGTATGGCTGTGAAATGACAAAGTCAGACCCATAGTGTTCAGTTAGCTCCATTAGCTATGAGTTCACAGTGTTGGAAAAGCTCTTTTGTAGAGCACTTTTATTTTATAAGGGGACCTTTGCTATGTCCCTTTAAATAGAAAAGAACTTTCATTATATCTGATATATGACTTGTATTGTATCTAAGTATTCATGAGCATGATGGACTCTCTTCCTTTAAGCTTTACACCTCAATATTTTGTTATACCCTTATTTTTAAAATCTCAAGTAAGGACACTGAAGAAGAGGCACCCTAAGGAACAAGTTCACAAACAATATTGAGGGAGAAAGCTTAAATTCCTCTAGACTTGAATGACATCATATATTCTGAAGAAAAATATAGAATGCCTAACTTAGGCATGTATGTTATAGGCAAACAAATGAATAGCTTCATCTCATAGTGGGACACAGCTTAATGATCCATTTCTTAGGTAGTAGCAGGATATTTTCCAGTGAGAACTTTAAAAGCCTGTTCCTTCTCTTCCTGGTGAATGATTTATTTATTTATTTTCATTCTTCTCATATTATTCCAGTTCACTGAACATGCTTCTAAAGTTCTTTTCATAGGATTGAGTTTCATTCTGCTTTTGGTGAGTCCTTCTGAGAATCAGGAAAAAGAAAACACCGTAGATTTGGTTTCAGATCATATATTTGACTCATCACTAATGCAAGAAATGCTGTTTACAGATTAAAAGAATCCCAAACCAAACAGATTCTTGGGTAAAGTTTCACTCTGCTTTGTAACTAAAGTACAGATAATAGTTTCTATATTAAAAAGTCAGAAAACTTAGTTGGTTATCCATAGTGTGTTTCTGGATTTTCCATTTCTCTATCCACATTCCTTTGATGAGGCCCCAACTCAAAGACAGACATCAATTTTTAGGCCACATCACCGGACATTTTACCTAATTTTGACCATGGAAATTTATTGGTTAAGCAAGTTTTGATCCATTGTTGAAATCTGTAATTATTATCTCATTTAATGTGTTGGCAGAAGTTTAGAGGGAAAATGTATCTCTAGGATTTCTAACATTAAAAAGAAAATCAACGAATTGAGTCTGAGATGTGGGTCCTTAAAGCTTTTGACTTGACATATATGGACATCCATTAAACCAATAATTAAAACCACCTTCATGCTAAAGTATCTATTTTAGCAGTTAACATTATGCACAACATTTTCTTAGTTCAAAAGAGTAAATGATAACTTGAATGCTTTAATATTACTCTGTAGTTGCCAGGATGCTAGTGAGTCTGCCAGGATCCTTATATAGAGCAAAGTGTCACAAGGATCAAAAGACTGATTTTTCTCTTTACAGAGCACTGAAATTGCTAATATCAAGAGCAAACTCTGCGTCCACCTTCAGGCTGTAACTTATACAAGGTTTTAGCTTCTTGTTTCTGGTTCTCTGCTTTAAGCTCATATCCAACGTCTTCTATCTGCCAGCTATGTGATCTTGTATATCTACTTCACCTCTCTAAGTTTAAGATTCCCTGTCCATAAATGAGATTATGATCATATTTGTGACTCATCACTACTGCAAGAAATAGTTTGCAGATTAAAAGAAACCAAAAGCAAACAGATTCTTGGGCACCTCACATATAGATAATAAACCTCAAATATAGGGATAATGCTATGGTTTGAAAGTGTCCCCCCAAATACATGTAATGTAAACCTAATCCTCAGTGCAATATATTGGGGGGATGAGATCTTTTGGGAAGTGTTTAGGTCATAAGACTGTGCCGCCATAGATGAATTCATGTAGCTGTAAAAAGGCTTGTTGATGTGAGTTCGCTCTCTTTTGTCCTTCTACCTTCTGCTGTATGAGGATGCAACAAGTAAACCCACACTAGATGGTGGTGCCTCATACCTTGGACTTCCTAGATTCCAGGATTGTGTGAAATAAATTTCTGTTCATTGTAAATTTCCCAATCTGTGGTATTCTGTTATAGCAGCAAAAGTGGACTAAAATAGGTAGTAAATATATTTTTTAATTGTACAAAAATGTTTAATGAAGGACCTAGCAAGAATTAAAAATAACAAATTTTTAAAACTTTTAAAGCACAATAACCCAGCTTTGAGATATTACCCTAGATAAATAATCTAACATTTAGAAAAGACAACGAGCATAAAAATGTTGAATAGTGATATTGAAAGGAGTGAAAACTGAAAATAGTGTATAAACACCAGAGAACTTTCAAGTATTGGTAAATAAAGGAAATTGTATGCAATCATGAAAAATGATGGCTATAGGTAAAAATATTAAAAATACTAGTGCAAAACTAAATTTACTATGCAGGTAAGACTATATAAAAATATGAATGTCCAGAAAAATTTACCAAAATTATACCATTGATTATTCTAAGGTGATGGATTATGGGTAAATCCAAGACACTGTTTCCTTTGTTTTCATAATTTATACAACATGTTTGTTTTTTAATAAATAGAATTTTACCAAGAACATCATCATCATTATGCGAGGCCTAGAAACCTGCAGTGACAAAAAGATAAGTTTTTTTCTGAGCTGTCTTTGCAACTTTGAAGATTACTGAGGTAAAATAACTTCAATATCAAAGTAACTTGGGGAGGAGGGTGACATTAACTGAGGACTGAGAATGAGATCTAGTTTCAGTCCTGAAAAAGGAAGGCCAGACAGAAGAATTCTTTCATATTCTTCCTATTCTGATGAAAAACAATTTGAGTTTCTGTCAATCCACCTCATAACTATTATCAAAAGCCCAAGTAATAATAAGTACCAAGGAACAAGCACCTGGATTATAAGTCTATAAGTAGCAATATTTCACATGTGTACTTTGGGAAATTATACACTTGTCTAAAATAATCTTCAACTACTCATCAATCCTACCCCTTCAGCTTCCTCCCAACCTTGAATCATTTTATGATCTACAATTACTAGACCCAAGTAGTAAACCTTTTCATGTTGTTTTGCTATTGGTGATATCATTCCTATCACCACTTTCTTTTTTCTGTATCAATTTATCTTTCGCTTCTTAAATATACTTCACTTACCCTGATCTCTTTGAAACCCTATGGTACTGGAACACATTTTCTTGAAAAATATTTAAAATAATAACTTCCCTTTAACCTCTAAAACATTTTATTTCTTTTTAGTTAGGTTCCCACTATGTCACTCAGGCTAGAGTGCAGTGGTACAATAAACGGCTCACTGCAACCTCAACCTCCTAGGCTCAGATGATTCTTCAACCTTAGCCTCCCAAGTGGCTGGGACTACAGGTACATGTCACCAGCCTTGGCTAATTTTTTGATCTTTTGTAGTGACAGGGTCTTTGGTCTCAAACTCCTGGGATCAAGCAATTCTCCCCCCTTAGTCTCCCATATAGATATGAGCCACCATGCCCAGTCCTAAAGCTTTTTTAAATGGACATTCTCCCTGCCCCCCGATGCTTATTATTTAAAAATGTAACAGAAAAGTGATACTCATACCTACTATTACTAGTTGTTTATGCTTTACCCTTTGAACCACAACTTTTCTTTCCAACTTCAAAATACCTGTATCATATTAAGAAATCTCCCTGTGCAAAACTCAAGACAAGGGAAGTCAGCACTTCCTAACATTTTAGTATTAATTTTATTTTTCTTCTAAGAGTTTTTGGCATCAAACTTAAAAATAAATTGCAAGATCCAAAACAACATTTAATAGAAAATATGTATTACAAAGCAATCACTACACAGTACCACAGTCTTTCCAATCTTTATGAAAGCATCTGTGACTAATGGCCGATTTACTTGATCACTCTTTGAGTCTGTCTCATTGTTAGAACACAGCAGTTTATTCCCAGGCTGAGCTCTTCTTCTTTTATAAGATAATGAGACAAAGTTCTAAAATTTATCAGAAAACAAGATCTTTCATTGATGAAGTCTCACTGGGCAAGTCACAAATCTTTTTATCCAGCAAATCTCACGACCTGAGCAGTTCAAACTTCTGTGTCACCCATATTATAATATATATTCAGTTGCAGCACAACAATTTTTACACACACACAAAAAATTGATCAAAATTCGGTGGCAATTAGAGGCGATGTCATCATGAAGGTGGAAAAGGAAGCCCTAGACCCTCCTCCCAATCGAGACACTGACTCAAACAATACATGACCAATTTTCTTTGTGAAAAATCCAAAAAAACAGTTTAGGGGCTCTTGCATCTCAGAGGAGAGTGAAGACAGCCTCACAGAAGCTGTTAGGAAAATTCATGGCACTCACATGTCAAAGTCCTTCCTTCTGGCTCAGCACAAAATGATTGGGAGAAAATTCTTAGTTCATGGGTTTTCCTCGAAGTGAGAAAGAGTTGGAGCATATGTGCAACATTTTAGCTTTTCAGAAAGCTGTCTCAGGAACTTGTTTCTGTTCTACCTGTCCCTTACAGGACTAAACATATTCCAGATGGCTATTGGTGGCTGCTAAAAGCAACAGTAAAGAAGAGCTGGATGGCTTGCTGTTACTTCAGGTGACACACAGTACAGTAGACAGAAGTCTCTACAGCACAGTGCCCTCTTCTTTTGAGGGGGTGAGAAAAAGAGTGAAGCATGAGTCCAATATTCTGAATTTTCTGGGACTGCCTAATAAACTGTTATTTGTATCGATTGACATAGGCACTAATGGGACCTGGCATTCTCTAGAAGCCCCGGGGGCCACAGAGTACAAAAGAGAGCTAGATGGATTGAGGCAACTCCAAAGAACCTGTAGTATTGCAAACAGATACCTGAGATGATGAACTTCTGCATAAAGAAAACTGCAAATTCCGCTAATTGGGGATTTATACATATAAGTCTAGAGAAGATGCATCCACAGAGAAAGTTTGTGAGAGACACAAAATCTCTGGCCAGACTAACTGTTCTGTCCTTACAGACTGAGAGGTAGTTGTTTTTGTTTTTTCAAATGCACAAAGTTACAATGCACACACAAAGAAGGAAATATGACCCAATCTACAGAAGCCAACCCTAAAGAAATAGAAAAATATAAATTACCTGACAAAGAATTTAAAATAATTTATAAAATTGTTCAGCATGTTCAGAAAAACAGTGCATAAACAAAATGAGAATGCCAATAGATAGATACAAAATATAAAAATTAACCAAACAAATTTTGGAACTGAAAAATGCAATAACTAAATTGAAATCCAAAGTAAGTAGAAGAAAAAAATAATACAATTTAGAGCAGATATCAACAAACTTGAAAACAGGAAATTAATAAAATCAAAGCTTGGTCCTTTGAAAGATTAATAAAATCAATAAGCCTCTAGCCAGGTTAACTAAGAAATAATGAGAGAGAGTACTATTAGCTAATATCAGAAATTAAAAAGACACTAAAAATCCCATGGATATTGAAAGATAATAAATTAATACTATGAATAGCTCTATGCCTGCAAATTTCATAACCTAAATGAAATGGACAAATACTTTGAAAGATACAATTTACCAAACCTCAAACAAAAAGAACTAGACAATCTGAATAGGCTTAGATCTATTGTCAAAACTGAATCAATAATCAATAACCTTCCAAAATAAAAAGCTCTAGTTCCAGATGGGCTCACTGAAGAATTCTACCAAAAAAATTTAAAGGAGAAATTGTACCCATTTTCTACAACTTATTTGAGAGGATAAATGCCAAGGAACTCTTTCTAGCTTATTCTATGACACTAGAATTAGACAAAGCTACAACAAGAAGAACACTACATATCAATATCTCTCTAAACATAGATGCAAAAATCCTCAACAAAATATCATAAAATTAAATCTATTAATAAATAAAAGGAATAATATATGATGGCCAAGTGTGATTTATCCCAAGTGTGCAAAGTTGTTTCAGCTTTCAAAAATCAATGAATGTAATCTATCACATTAGCCAACCTTAAGAAAAAAAAATAGCATGATTATACCAATAGACGCAGAAAATATTTGAAAAAATTCAATACCCATTTATGATTTTTAAAAATTCTCAGTAAACTATAGAAATAGAGCTAGTTTTCTCAATTTGATTTTAAAAACTACAAAATACCTACAGCTCACATGATACTTAATACTTAGGCACTCAACATATTCTCATAAAGATCAGGAACAAGACAAGGATGTTTCTCTTGCATGTGATTTTCAACATTGTACTGGCAGTCTTAGCTGATACAGTAAGACAAGAAATGGAAATGAAAGATATAAAGATTGAGAAGAAAAATAAATCTCTACTTGAAGATGACATGATAATCTGCGTAGAAAACACTAAAATATTGTCAAAAGTACTTCTGAAACTATTAAGCAATAATAGCTAGTTTGCAGAATACAAGGTTAATATACAATTGTTAATTGTTTACCTATACAGTAGTCCTCTCTTATCCATGGTTTTGCTTTCCACAGTTTTAGTTGCCCATAGTCAACCATAGTCCAAAAATATTATATAAAATATTCTAGAAAAATATAATTTATAAACTTTATATTGTAATTCTGAGTAACATGATAAAATTTCATTGTCCTGCTTCTTCCCACATGAGATATGAATCATCTTTTCACCCAACATATCTACACTGTATACATTATCCACCCATTAGTAACTTAGTAGCCATTTTGGTTATCAAATTTTAAAAAAAAACATGGTATATATGGGATTTTGTACTAGTAATGATATCAGGCATCCGCTGGGGATGTTGATATTCCTTGTTGATAAAGGGAGACTACTGTTTGCCAGTAATGAGCAAGTGGAATTTGAAATTAAAAACACAATGCAATTGACATTAGCACCCCCAAAATGAAATACTTACATGTAAGTCTAAGTCTAACAAAATATGTACAAGGGAAGCTACAAAACTCTGATGAAAGAAAACAAAGAAGAACTAAATAAATGGAAAGAGATTCCATTTTTGTGAATAGAAATACTTAATTCTGTTAAGATATAGGTTCTTTCCAACTTGTTATACAGATTTAGTACAAATCCAGTCAAAATCACATTATTTTCTCATACTGAAGAACAAAATTGGAGGAGTGACAATATCCAACTTTAAAACCTTTTATAAAGCCATGGTAATCAAGACAATGGGTTATTGTTGAAAGAGCAAGTAGATGGGTCAACAGAATAGATTAGAAAGACTAGAAATAATATACTCACATAAAATCATCAAGTGATTATTGACAAAGGAGCAAAGGGAATACAATGCAGAGGGTTGTTTTTTCAACAAATTGTGTTGGAACAACTTGATGTCTACATGCAAAAAGCCTGCATCTAGTCACAGACATTATGCTCTTCACAAAATTAACCCAAAATGGATTACAGACTCAAATGTAAAATGCAAAACTATAAAACGTCTGAATATAACATAGGAGACTATCCACATGACCTTGAGTTTGACACTGAATTTTTTAGGTACTACATCAAATGCACAATTCATGAAAGAAAGCATTGATAAGATAGATTTCATTAAAATTAAAATTTTCTGCTCTCTGAAAGACATTGTAAAGAAAATGAAAAGAGAAGCCATGGATTAGGAGAAAATACTTATAAAAGATACATATGACAGAGAACTGACATCCAAATATATAAAGAACTCTTAGAACTCAATAATAAAAAAACAAATAATTCAGTTTAAAAAATGGTCCAAAGACCTTAACAGAAACCTCCCTAAAGAAGATGTTACAAGCCGGGCTTGGTTGCTCAGCCTGTAATCCTGCGCCTTTGGGAGGCCGAGGTGAGTGAATTGCCTGAGCCCGTAGGTTTGAGACCCGGCTGGGCAACTTGGCGAGACCTCATCTCTACAATAAATAAAAAATTAACCGGGTGTGGTAGCGTGCGCCTGTAGTTCCGGCTACTTGGAAGGCTGAAGCAGAAGGATCACTGGAGCCCAGCAAGGCGAGACTGCGGTGGCCAGGAGCAGCCACTGCACTCCAGCCTGGGCGACAGAGTGAGACTCCAACTCAAAAAAAAAAAAAAAAAAGAAGAAGAAGATATTACAAATGGCAAATACTCATATAAAAATGCTTCTCATGATATGTCATCAAGGAAATGCAACTTAAAACAATGAGATGTTACCATACACCCATAAGAATTTTCAAAATCCAGAATACTGACAATACTAAACGCTAGTGAGGATGTCCAACAACAGTAACTTTTATTTATTGCATGTAGGGATGCAGAATAGCATAGTCATTTTGCAAGACAATTTGGCATTTTCTAAAAAAAAAAAAATGTGTTCTTACTTTATGATCCAGCAATCTTGTTCCTTGGTATCTACCAAATGAGTTGAAAACTTATGTCCACAAAACACTGCGCACAGGTGTGTGTATAGCAGTTTTATTCATAATTGCCAAAACTTGGAAGTGACCAAGATGTTCTTTAGTAGGTGAGTGGATAAACTGTGGCAAATCCAGACAGTAAAATACTATTCGGTGCTATAGAAATTACTATTCAATGTTATAGAAATAAGATACCAGGCCATGGAAAAAAGTGAAATAAACTTAAATTTATATTACTGCATGAAGGCAGCTAATCTAAAAAGGCAATGTACTATGTGATTCCAACTACATGACATTCTTGAAAAGGCAAAACTGTGGAGACAATAAATAGATCCGTGCTTTTCAGGGACTGTGGGGAAGGAAAGGTTGACTAGGTGGAATACAGAGGATTTTTAGGGCAGTGAAAAGACTATGTATGATACCATATTGGTGGCTACATGTCACTATATATTTGTCCAAACACATAACACATAGTATGTACAATTCCAAGAGTGAACCCTTGTAATGTAGGTAATGTAGGCTTATTTATTGTAACAGTGGTAATTCTCTGGTTACGGTGTATGAATACTGAAGAGGGCTATGCATGCATGGGGATACGAGGTACATGGGATATCTCCGTAGTTTTCTCTCAATTTTGCTGTGATTTAAAACTGTTCTAAAAAAATGAAGTCTTTAAAAAAATCTTTGGAGAATACTGCTGTTCAGAGAATGCCTCCACCATTGCAAATACCCTAAAACACATCACCTCAAACCTATTTCCTAATCATTATGATACCTTTAGCTTCCATTTTGATGTTCAACCAAAGCTTCAAATTCAATATAGTCATATCTAATTCATCATCCCTTCCTGCTCTGTAGACACATTCAGGCCATTGTTTGCTTATGGTCAACATTCCTTTGACTCATCCCTTCACCCTTCCCCCCAGCCAGTACAGGTAATGCTGATTTGTTCTTTTTATCATGTCTCTTGGTTTACTCCTTTTCTTTCCAAACATCATTTTTGATATATTCTTTCTATTCTCTCAACAATCACCAAGTGTTGTTTTACATATAAATATTCTGAAGTTCAAGAACTTAAGCATATTGCCTGAAGCACACAGCTGGTTCACTACAAAGTCAGGACTGGTACCCAGATCCATCTGGCTCCAAAGCCCATGTTCCTTCTGTCAGAGCAGAATGTCTCAGCAAAAATCAAGGGTGGGAATACCTTTAGTTTTAACAAGAAATTATTTTAAATAATTTAGTATACATTGAATAACAGTATCCTAGTTAAGACTTGCTCCTTTTTCAATTTACTTGCAGTCTTCTTAAATAGATAGAGAAAGTCCCATCTGGTGCTAGAAGAACATTAACATCTCCATAGCATTTGCTAATCTTCCTTTTTAATAAAAAGACATCAAGCCTCAGGCTTAGAACTTTGGCAGGCAAAAAAAAAAAAAAACTAGCTAGAATTTACTAATATTGTTTTGTTTTTATGACAAATGACACTGGTTTTATTCTATTTTTGGCAAATAACACTAGTTTTCTTCATGCTGTAATGGTAGTAAAATAAAATCTTCATGAAAAATAAATGTATATGAGTTATAAAAATGAGTCAAAAAATTACTTAGTAAATAATAGGACACATGTTACTCAAAAGAGAAGAAATCATGAAGATGAAATAGGAATGACTGAAGTATGGGAGGTGAGAATGAACCATAACAAATTCATTTTGTTGGATATTGACAATTTTTGCTTATCAGTGCCTCAGCAGTTATTCAGGTACTCATTTCCTCAATGGACCTTGTTCTTTGGGATTACTGTCCTCATCCTAAGAGGCATTAGTGAGCTTCTGTGCTCTCTCTCTCTTGGGGTATACAATAAGAGGTCATATGAGCATATGGCAAGATGGAGGTCACCTGCAAGCCAGGAAGAGAAGCCTCACCATAAATGGACTATGCTGGCACTCTGATTTTGGCCTTCCAGACTCCAGGACTATGAGAAAATAAATAGTTGTTATTTAAGCCATTCTGTCTAATGCATTTTGTTTTGACAGCCTGGCTGGCTCATATAAATGGATATATAGTTTCAGTTATGCAAGATTTAAAAAATTGGAGATGTGTTGCAAGGAAATGTGTATGTAGTTAGCAATACACGACTGTACACTTAAAAATATGTTAAGAGGGTAGATCTTACATTGTGTGTTTCTACCACAATAATAAATGTGGTGGTATTTCTATAAAGTCTCATGTTGCCCCAGTGTGTTCCTTCCTTTTCAGCTCATATTCTCTTTCTACACACACCCATCCAAACCATCTCACTTCCTCTGAGTCCAGGTTTTGTCAATTATTGCCTATATTTTATTTTACTGCTTTTGTGTTTGCTTTCCCACTTTTAAAAATTAATTTGAAGAAGTAGTAGAAACCTATGGAAATCCAAAAGATAGAAAAGAATATATAGTAATACATCACTTCTGACTTGTCTTCCAGTCACCAGCTGTCTTCTCAGAGATAACCCCAACTTCTTGTACAGCTTTCCAGGTGGTGTGTATGCTTAGACAAGCATGTATGTATTTATTTACACAAATCTTCTTTTCACTTAAAACTATTGTAACATGCAAGCACAAACAGCCCTCCTTCATTCTTTCTAAGACCAACCATAAAAGACTAATTTTTAAAGAGTAAAACACTGCTGGTGGGAATACAAACTCGTTCAACCTCTATGGAAAACAGTGTGGTAATTTCCAAAAGAACTAGAACCATATGACCTAACCATCCCCCTACTGGGAATATACCCAGAGAAATTCAAATCATTCTACAAAAAAGATTCCTGTGCACACATGTTTATTGCAGCACTATTCACAACAGCAAAAACATGGTACCAACCATGCTGCCCATCGAAACTAGACTGGATTAAAAAAAATGTGGTACATATATATGGCGAAATATTATGTAGCCATAAGAAAGGATAAACATATAGACTTGGCAGCAATTTGGATGAATTTAGAGTCTATAATATTCAGTGAACAATCCATCACAGAAACAAAAAGCAGAGTACCACATGTTCTCAGTCATAAGCAGACCCTGAACATTTACCATAATGCTGTAAGAAAGGGATTGGCAGTAGCAAGATACTGTCTGGGTGGGGGAGAGGGAATACAATATCAGTAAGGGTACCTGCTGTCAAACCAGGCAAAGTAGGGACCAAAGGGAGGTCCAGATTTTACCTGTATGATGCCCACTTGTATACCTAATCCTGAATTGTACTGCACATCTTTAAAATAAAATATAAAATAAATAAATAAATAAATAAAACAAGGTATATTCCAATAGTTAAAATACTCAGCTCTGCACTCAGATCGCAGACCTAAAATTTACTAACTGTGTCACCCCAGACAAATTACTTAACCTATCTGTGCCTCAGTTTCTTTATTTATAAAATAAAAATATTCCTTTATGTCATATATTATTTGAGAGAAAATAAATTAGTCAATACATATAAATACTTAAAAGGTATGTGAAACATGGCAAGCAAGTACTCAACATTTTTCTATCATTACGTATCTAGTTCCCTATTGAGATATATTTAGCTTATTTTCCATATTTTGATGCTACAAATAATTTTGCAATATATATCCTCATATAAAGTCATTCTGAAGATACGTAAGAATATCTGTAGGATAATTTCTGAAAGCAGATCATTTCTAGGTCAAATGGAAGATGCATTTTATATACTCATGCTTATTGCCAAACCACACTCCATAGAGATTGCAATAATTTATTTTCTTATAACAGTGACATGAAAGTGTCTCTTGTTCTTTTAGGAATCCCCATACTGTTTTCCATAGAGGTTGAACTAGTTTGCATTCCCACCAGCAGTGTAGAAGCATTCCCTTTTCTCCACATCCTCTCCAGCATCTGTTGTTTTTTTATTTTATTAATGATGGCCATTCTTGCTGGAGCAAGTTTTATCTCAATGTGGTTTTGAGTTGCATTTCTCTGATGATTAGTGAGGCTGAGGATTTTTTTCTTATGTCAGTTGGCTGCTCATATATCTTCTTTTGAGAAGTGTCTATTCATGTCTTTTGCTCATTTTTAAATGGATCCATTTGTTTTTTATCTTTCAGCACATTTGAGTTCCTTGTAGATTCTGGATGTTAGGCCTTTGTCAGATAGAGGAACTTAAATCACTCTACAAAAAAGATTCCTGCACACACATGTTTATTGCAGCACTATTAACAATCACAAAAAACATGGAACCAACCATGCTGTAGATTGAAACTGGACTGGATTTAAAAAAATGTGGTACATATGCAAAATGGAATATTATGCACCTATAAATAACAAAATTATGGACTTTATAGCAACTTGGATGGATTTAGAGTCTATAATACTCAGTGATTTATCACAGAAACAAAGAACTGAGTACCACATTTTTTCACTCATAAGTGGACCCTGAAATTTTACCACAATACTATAAGAAAGGGATTGGCAGTAGCAGGAAACTGCCAGGGGAGGGAGAGGGGACACATAACATTAATAAGGGTTCCTGATCTCAAACCAGGCAAAGTTGGGACCAAAGGGAGGCCAGAACTTTACCTGTAAGATGATCACTTGTATACCTAATCCTGAATTGTACCCCAACTCTTTAAAATAAAACAAATTTAGAAAATAATAAAAAATAAAGTGCCTCTCTCCTCTCACCATTGCCAATATGACAGCTAAAAAATGATAATGTAGTATAATTCTAATTTAAATTACCTTTCTACGTTAAACATTTGTCTATAGGCTTAAAGTCCTTTTTGCTTTCATTTTCCCTCTTAAATCAATTCATTTATTTACTTTATTTTTTATTTATTTCCTTTGTATAATTATCAAATGTTTGATAGTAAAGTATAGGTGGTGAGTGCAGAACTTCTAACTCACTTCTCTTTCTATTGAAATTGCAACCTCTGCCTCAAAATTACTCAGAAGTTGATCTCCTGATTACTCCTTTAATCTTTTACTCAGTCAGAATCCTTGCTCTTTCTGCAGTATTTAACATACTTGCCCACCCTCCCTCCTAGGGTATACAGAAACTTCTGGTCCACACACTTTGGGTTTTCTGGGGATTCTTTCCTTGCTTTTTATTCTCTGAGGGTGACCATGTGGACCTCTTGCCAGTTAAGTTTGAGTTAACAAATATTTTATCAGGATACTATTTAGAGTAAACCAGGATACTATTTAGAGTAAAAGAGGTGCTTTTAATAATCTTTCCAGGATAATGGTTGTAAACAGGTTCTGCCTCAAACAAACCAGGATATATGGTCACTCTCTAGTCAAGCCTCTTAACCATTTTTCATCAATTGTTTTATTCCTTCTTATGTGTCCAGAGCTTTCAGTTTTAAAACAATTACCATCTACGTCTTGGAGTTTCTCTTTGCTGAGATGATTTAAGCAGTTAAGGTGTTCATCCCAGTACTCTGATTCTTTGCTGCATCCCAAATCAAGCATGTGATCACTTGGAATTTTGAAGATTGCTCTGCTAATAGCTTTAGGGATGTCAGAAAAGGTTTATTACCAGAAAAAGCAAGCAATTCCTATGTCGGAAATAGAACCTAAGATGACACGTGTCGTCAGGGAAGATGAGCTGACCTCCTGAAGATGGATACCCAAGGTAGCTCTAGAGGTTCAAAATGATCACATAAGTGTGACATAAGGTGATGGTAAGTTTAGTTTTGAGCCATCTGAAGACCCTGCCCTCATATTATAAATGTTCATCTATGAAAACCACAGCAGATGTTTTAAATTTTCTTGAACCAAAACACCAGAAGGGATTCACCCTTCACCTGGGCAAAAAGACACTGATAACACAAGAGGTGGACGGTGGACTTCTGACCTGTGGCACTGTAGGCATTGAACTCCTTTAGAGAAACAGCCTGTCTGATCCACATATCTGTGAGCCATGCAGCTGCTTGTGACTTTTGTTCATGCTAAATCTTGTCTGCAACAATCAATCTCTGTGTTATCTCTTTCCATATCAACATGTAAGACTGGCTTATGGGGATAATCTTGTGTTCTTTAGGTAGCTAATAAAAGGACTTTTTGTGGCTAGAGACTAAAATGTATGTAAAGCCTGTACTTGTGGAACAGGAATTCAGAATGTTGGAAGGGATTCACGTCTAAAAATAAGTCTGATGTGGGAGAGTGTATAAGCCTGTTTCTTCCCCCTAGTAAAGTTCTTCATAAAGACCTGCCTAAAGGAAGGGGGGGGGGGGGGGTTTACAAATGGGACAGAGGAAATAAATGCCTTCAAATACAAAGTTGATTGTCTCTGTATATAGGACTATGTCCCTTTGTTGTTTGGTCTATATTAAACTTCCTATTTAATTGCATGTAACGAGAATCTCCCATGCATTTGACACATAGGTCTGTCAGCAAGCCAAGGAAGAAGACTCTGGAAATAAAAGGGCTGAGGGAATGTTTATTTGAATGGGGTTCATGGTGGATATATACAGTATGAAGAAGTGGAATAATTGTTGAGAAGAGGAAGGGTAGAAAATAAATTTTGGATAGGAATTCAATATAGGAAGATGAGGATAAAACTGAACAGACAAAGCATCAACATTGAAAAATAGAGGAAGCAAAACAATATTACATGAAAAGACTGAGTTTAGATGGATAGTTAGGCAGGGGTGGCAGATGGGAAGAGAGGCTGCCTTTACCAGTGTGTGTTCCATTAAAAATGTCTGATGGCTTAAATTTACCACATGGGACTAAAGGATTGGAGCATCTGAAATCTATTTGAGATTTTCTAAATCAGAACTTTTAAAAATCTGACCTCATGATTTCATAGCAAAAATAGTCACTCTTGATCAAAATTAATGCTCACTTTCTTCCTTCATTGCACAGATCTTCTAACCATTCTTGCTTTTTCTCTTCCTCGTACTTACAATCTATTCCACACATTACTACACTCAAATATTCACTTTAATCAAATCAGCATCTGGCTAAAAAAATCTACAATATCTTCAGTTTCCAAGAATAATATTTAAAGCAGACATCATTTTTCCCTCACCTGGAGCCTAGTACAATGTATGGGACCCAGTGTACTTTTAGCAAACATTTATTTTTAAAAATCTTCAAACCTGTGATTTTCTAAAGTAAGCCAATAATATGTATGAAAACAATATTGCCTTTTTAATTTATATTTTATTAATGAGAACTCTAAGAAAGTTGCACAAGTAGACAAGGGAGAAGAAATCAAGAATGCCAAGCTCTGACTGATCTGCTGACAGCTTTTACATTAGAACCCACTCCTCTCCTACCTCTTGGGCTACAGAAATAAGCCCAGAACCCTCAGTATTGCTGAGGCACAGTCACATTTGTAACATCTGGGACTTTACCCGCTGATTCTCTGGAGAAAGATGGAATTTCTTTGCAGAACAATTCCCTTGCACACCAGAACCAACCTAGTGTTTCCCTGAAGGCAGGACAATAGCTTCATTCCAAGTTACTCCAGTCATAATAGAAAGTAAGTGGTAGATTGAATTGCATGGTTACGATGTTCATAGATGAAGGAATAATTTAAACCTATAAATCTATAGGCCAGTATTTGTGCAGTAAAAGGTTAACTCAGCACACTTGGAAAAGTCAAACCCTGTACATTCCAAAGATAAGACTACCCTTTGCTGGCTCCCGGAAGATAATCTCAAATGCCTTGGAAGATCTTGTCTGATGAGATTGTATTGGTATACCTGGGGACTTCAGCCACACCAGACGGTTTATGCTAACAGCGTGATTTATGGTAGGGACTTGGGTCATACCATACCAGTTTATCTCTGAGAAAGTTAGATACAGTAAGTAAGGTCAGACGCATGGGTGCTCAATACTTAATTGACGAATCTTCAGTGAAAACAGCAAAGCTCCGATGAGCTTCCTTAGTTGATTAGGGAGACATCCAGAATTTATTTATTAAAAATTGTGTATTTATTGTTACATGTTTAAACTTTAGTCACTTTCAAAGTACTCTCCATTTGATGCAATACACCTATCAAGATGCTTTTTCTGCTGCTCAAAACAGTTTTGAACTTGTCAGTTTCGATGCCTTTTATTGCTTCTGCCATTTTTTGTTTCACCTCTTCCACATTGGCAAAACATTTCAGTTTGAGGACTGTTTTCTTCTGGGGAAACAACAACAAAAGTCACTCGGGGCAAGATGGGGTGAATAGGGAGGGTGGAGTCCAGGGGTTATGCTGTTTTTGGTCAAAAACTGCTGAACACTCAGTGAGGTGTGGACAAGTATGTTGTCATAGTGGAAGAATCAGTCACCTGTGTGCCACAACTTGGGATGCTTCTTCCACGAATCGTGACACAATCTTCTCAAAACTTTCACATAAAAATGTTGGTTGACCGTTTGATCGGGAGGAACAAATTACTAGTGTACTACAAGGAGATCACCCGCCGAAAGATAATTCTGGGTTTTTTGTGTCTCCCCTCATACTCCGTATGCGTTATCACACATCATTACCGGGAGAATTGAGTGCTGTCTATACAACTTCACTGGGAGAGAACAACTGGAAGTTTGTGCCTGGTCTCTCCTGAACTCTGCCTTATGCACCTTCTACCTTTCACTGCTGTAAACCATAACCATACAGCTTTTCTGAGTTCTGTGAGTCCTTCAAGCAAATCACTTATGGGTTACTTAGAATTAAGGGAGACTCTAAGAGCACCTAGGTTACCTGAAGTGTGGTGAATGGACATGTAAAATAATTTCAGTAATTAGCATTTGCACTAACACTTTATAGTTTGCAACTTGGTCTCTTTTGATCCTTCCAAAACTCTGTGAAATGAACATTATCTTAACTTTTTAGATAAGAGACTATATTATTTATTGCTGTGTAAAATAGTATCTCAAAACTTATTGAATTATAACAAGGTCTTATCTTACAATTGCCGAATGTCGGAAATACCAGAGTGCATAACCAGATGGTTTTGACTTGGATCCTTTCATGAGGTTCCAATCACCTGGAGTTGCAACGTCATGCAAAGCCCTTGATTAGAATTTCAGGCTTTACTTTTGAGACTCACTCAAATGGTTATTAACTGAAGCCCTCATTTCCTTGAATACTCTTGTCTGAAAGTCTCAGTTTCTTGCCTTGTAGACCTCTCCACAGGGTTGCCTGAATGTATTCAAAACAAGACAATTGGCTTCTTCCATGGTGAGAGAGAGAGAGAGAGAGAGAGAGAGAGAGAGAGAGAAGGAATTCATGCCTAAAAGAGAAGTTAAGGTCTTTATCACCTAATCTCAGAAATGTCATAATATCATTTCTGCCATACACTATTGGTCACACAGGTCAAACCTTGTCCAGTGAGCGAGGGCTCATTAAGGGCTATCTGGAGTCTGGCTACCAAAGGGACTAAGAAGTAAACTATGAAATGTAAGGTCACATGTGAGTGACAGTCATAAAGTAAATGTCTGTGCTTTGATTCCAAATTTCTTACAGATTCTCCCACAACTGATCCATGAACATTCCATTGGCAAGAGAAGCAGATGAAAAGCTAATTTAATCCTTGCATCAAAGATACAAGTAAATATTATTATCCTTTATTTTGATTTTGTTTTTTTTTTTGAGTAGGAGTCTCGCTCTGTTGCCTAGGCTGGAGTGTGCAGTGGCATGCTCACAGCCACCACAGCCTTGATCTGCTCGGCTCAGGTGATTTTTCCCCCTCAGCCTTCCAAGTGGCTGGACCACAGGCACGTGTGACCATCACCAGCTAACTTTTTCATTTATTGTAGAGACAAGGTCTCACCAAGTTGCCCAGGCTGTTCTTGAGTTCCCGAACTCAGGCAATCCTCTCACTTCTGCCTCCCAAAGTTCTAGTATTACAAGTATGAGCCACTACACCCAGCTTATTATCCCATTTTGTAGATCAGGATTAAAAGGTTCAGAGAAGTTGCATTACTACAGTTATTTTGCAACAAAGCTGAGAGTAGAACTTAATTGTAATAATTTTACATGTATCTATAATCTGTTATAATACATTGTCTCCCTATCACGCCTTGGGAGCAATATATCTTTTTTCTCTGTTTCCCTGCTTGTTGCTATTTTTTAAAACCTGTGATACTTATATTACTGAGTGCTGCTGATTGAATTATGAAGCAGTGCTTTAATGAATGTCCTACATGATTCATAAATTAGTCACACTAATCTCTCCTTTCCTTGAAATTTCTTTTATTTACTGTGAGAAACTTGTCAATTTCCCCTGCCTCAGTTACAGTGCTTAAAGTCTAATAGGCGACCCTTTTCACATATCCCAATAACAAAACATAATGTAGCTTTGTTATTTACTTGTAAGTATTTTTTAAATAAACCTTTGATCATTGCTTTGAGGAGGAGGACATGGAGGAGGAAGAGGAGAAATTATTTCAATTATTCCTTCAGTAATAAATATTCACTTCACTAAGAGCCAGCTTATGCCCTGCTTCACAGTTTCTTGCTTACACACCAACTTTTCATTTGGTGCCAGTTAGACTGTATCTGTAGGAACAACGTACAAATCAGTAAGTTAATGGAAGTGATGAAAAATAAGAACAGCTATAACCAAGTTGTGCACACCCAACTGACTAGGAATGATTGTAAGATGCCACTGGTTCTATAAAATAAATGCTGATTTCCAATTTACTAAAAGATTAAAATCTAGCTGCCTTGAAATCAATGTAACTCCATGACTGTCCAAGTTTTACTCCAATAGTGGTGGTCTGGGACACACCCTAGTAAATTTAAGGTGAAAGTCAAGTTAGATAAAACCAAGCCTGGTTTCTTTCACCTTGCTTATCATAGCTTCAAGCAATTTTTATGTTAAGTTATGTTTAGGATTCCTCAAGAATAAGTGAAAAATCTGTCCAAAATACCAGGCCTGATATGCATAAAAAAGTTAGAGAGTCCTCCATCAACACAGCTTATATTAACATGCAGTAGACCTTCTCTGACAGAACCTGACAAGACTTATTTGCATAAAATGTAAAGAAGAAACAGTTGTCTTTACAAAGCAAGGGATTGTGAATCTCTTTTGACCAGCAATTTCAGTGAAAGTGAGTAAACTCCCAGATAAATATTAGGAATGACTTCTGACATCTAATGAAGTGAGATGGATTGAGAGGCAAATGTCCTATGTGTTTATATCACCCTAGTGTAGTCATAACATTTAGGCGATATCTTGTATTTATTCTACAAGCAGTTGTTAGCTGTTCAGCTGCATACATTTTAGGCACAATTAGTACTGGTTTCCTGTTTGCTGCCATAATTAATTACAAGCTAAGTGTCTTAAAGCAACACAAATTTATTATCTTATAATTTTTGGAAATCTGAAGCCTGACACAATCCCATTGGGCTAAAATCAAGGTATCAGCAGGGCTGTGTTCTTTTCTGGTAGCTCGAGGGGAGAATTTATTTCCTTGCCTTTTCCAGTTCCTAGGGTTTTACATTTCTTGGCTCATGTCTTCTCTCCATCTTCAAAACCAACTTTGTATTCATCTGTGATATTACATCTCCTCTGGCCTCCTCTTCCGCCTCCCTCTTCCATTTTAAGGATTTTTGTGATTACCTTGGGCCTACCCATACAAACCATGTCCTATTTTAAGGCCAACTGGCCAACAACCTTAATTCCATCTGCAACCCTAATTCCCCTTTGCTATGTAACCCAATATATCTACAGGTTCAGGGATAAGGATATTGGTATCTTTGGGGGCGGGATATTATTCTGCAGATCATGCTGCTCTTGCTCTTAAGATGATTTATTATTTAATCTACAAAAAAAAAAAAAATTTCAAATTTACCTTGGCATGTCAGAGATTTTAGGTTCATTTATTTCACATGTGTATTTTTGTTTTTTGTTTTTTTTTTTGAGTTGGAGTCTCACTCTGTCGCCCAGACTGGAGTGCAGTGGCCGCTTCCGGCCACCCCAGCCTCACCTGCTGGGCTCCGGCGATCCTTCCGCCTCAGCCTTCCGAGTGGCCAGAATTACAGGCATGCGCTACCACGCCCGGCCGAGTTCACATGTGTATTTTTTCTAGTACTCACTGCTATATTGATAAAAGGCCACCAGACTGGTTTTAAAATGGATATTATAGTTCCTTTCCTGTTATGGACTTTCTGGGGCAAATCACATCACCTCTCTGAATCAGTTTCCCACTCCCAACATGTGAGTAATTGTACATTTCCTACTCATCTCATGGACATATTATATAGAAGTGATGAAATAAACAAATATATACAAGCATATTACATTATTATTGCTATACAAGTATAAATATAGGACAATATGTCTATTGGTAATGATGTTGACAATAATAATTAACTGAGGTGAAAGGATTGCCTAAGCCCATGGGTTCAAGACCAGCCTGGGCAACTGGGTGAGACCTCATCTCTACAATAAATCAAAAAATGTGCCTGGTGTGGTGGCACATGCCTATAGTTCCAGCTACTTGGAAGGCTGAGGTGGAAGGATCACCTGAGCCAGGTCAGTGGCTGTGAGCATACCACTGTACTCCAGCCTGGGTGACAGGGTGAAACTTCAACTGAATAATAATGATAATAATAATAATAATACTCCAATTTAATTGTTAGTTTTTTGTTTCACAGCTTCAAGATATTAAATGTTATAGGAACTAAAGGCCAATAGAAAATATCTCCCGTGTTTTCAAAGAATGGGCTGTAGTGTAAGCAGAGTATTTCCTTCACAAGCAAAATGTTTTTAGAAGGTGCCAAAACTTCTAAATCCCCAGGGTGCCTCATCTTCAGATACTATTGTTTAAAATAAATCATCTGCATTACAGCTGTAAATGGTGTGACAGTTATGATTGGCCATGACTTCCACTTTCAGCAGGTGATGTGTCTTTTTTTTTTTTCTTTCTCTACCTACAATTGCATCAAGAAAGAATGTTGCTTGTTTAAGTGAGAGGATATGTACACAGGTGGGCCAGGGCCCATGGTTGTCAATTTAAGGGCACACTTTCATTTTCAATGCAATTAACTGTCTAATTGAGCATCCAAATTTAGCAGTGCATTTGCATGTGCAATTAATTATGATTTAAAAGTACTCTGCATTAATGGCTTCTTTTCCATTATCTACAAATGTAATTACTGAAGGATGGTTGGAGTTTGGAAATCATTTGGGAATTTTTTTTTTCTTCATCCCTTGAGCCCAATGCTATAATTGGTAACAGTGAAATGGAAACAACACACCCGGAGGCATACGACTGAAAACTGAATTAATTTGAGGGGGAAGAGACTGTAAGAAAATTTTTTTTTTCTGATTTGAGTATATAGTCATCCCTTTTTTTTTGGTTATTGGGAATAGTTTTAATTAATTTAAATTTGTTAATCACCATAGGTTTCACTTAGATAGAACAGAAATAGACTCTTAACTTGCAAAAGTAGATTTCAGAGGGGAAAACTCACACTTAAAAAAAAATTTAAAGGATACAATAATCTTAGTAATTTTTCATAAATCACAAAATTATACATAGTTCACCCTAAGAGCGTTTGCTTGGTTTGCTTGATTAAAGAAAGATATGGCCTTAAAACAACGGACATAAATTTTTCTCATTAGGATCCAGCCGGTAATAGTTAAGAATAGACTGGAAACATAATCACTGGAGAGAATGCAAAAATTTTGAATAAGCTGACCATGTCCTTTCTACTGGATAAGCAATTAAAAAACTAGACTATTATTTTCTGAGGTGATTCATTAAGCATTTTGCCAACCTGAGATCTCTATAAATATATTACTGGTACTCATGATTTTGTTGTGGAAGAAGGAAGTTCGAGAACTGTCACTGACTCCATACTCTTCTACACCTGTCCACAAAGAGCCCAAAGACACTGAACAATGGAGGGACACTTGCTTGAATTTATGTCATTGCCTTGGTGAGTAGGAAACCCTCCTTCTTTGCTGGGTGTTTTTGGGAGGAAAATGGTCAGTAAGAAGCTGAGCAGCACTTCAGAAGGAAGTCAAGAAATGTTAGGGAGATGATGTGAAAGAAAAATTGTCACTTGATCATTGTTTTATTGAAGTTTTAATAGTTCAAAAATAAATTGTTTTAAATAAAATTAATAATTTTAAAATTTTATTTAAAAGCATGTATCAAATTATTGTCAGTAAGTTATGCAAAAAACACAAAATATGTATGTGTGTGTGTACATATATAGAGATACAGATGTGAAGGTTTGAACCCTTTACCCACTTAGTTAAAAAAATTGTGCAGCTTGCTGCTGTGTTCATTTAATTTTACATAAATGCACTCTTTGAGGCTGAAGCAGAATTTTTAAAAAAAATTGTAATTCTCTCACTCTTGCTCTCTCTTTTTTTTAACTCTTGGGGTAAACACTGCCATGCAGTCTCAAGCACTGCAGGCATGTGTCCTCAGGTCAAATGGAGAAAGAGCTTTAAAAAAAAAAAGCAGAATAGTTTAAAACTATAATTCTTCTGTCCCTCTCAAACTCCTTTCATGCATGCATACAGAAAACAAATCCATATACTACAGTTTAAAATCTTATACAAATTTTTATAGCATATTATAACCAGTTTCTATTTTGTGCCTTGCTTTTTTGTTCCACAGAGGGGAGGCACACCTCATCAACAAGGGTACCTGCATAATGAACACTTGTATACCTAACCCTGAATTGTATCCCACATCTTAGAAATAAAAAAAAAAATATTTTTTAAATAAAATAAAATAAAATAGCCTGGATTTCCTTATGTATCAAGATATCCATATCTCTCCCATCCTTTCTTATGGCTGCTTAGTATGCTAATGAATGAATATATGATGATATATTTGACCATTCTCTAATTGATGAGCATCTGAGTTTTCCTAGTTTTTTTGTTTTTTGGTTTTTTTTTTAGTTGGAGTCTTACTCTGTCGCCCAGACTGGAGTGCAGTGGCCACTCCTGGCCACCGCAACCTCGACCTGCTGGGCTCCGGCGATCCTTCCGCCTCAGCCTTCCAAGTAGCTGGAACTACAGACGCGTGCTACCACGCCCGGATAATTTTTAAATTTATTGTAGAGATGAGGTCTCGCCAAGTTGCCCAGGCGGGTCTCGAACCCACAGGCTCAGGCAATCCACTCACCTCAGCCTCCCAAAGCGTGGGATTACAGGCTGAGCCACCAAGCCCGGCTGAGTTTTCCTAGTTTTATCTTTTATATTCAATCAGGCAAAAACTATGTATATAATTACATTAGCATACTTTGGGTGTAAATATATAAAGAATAAATTTTTAGAAAAAAATAGCTGAGTCAAATGACTTATGCATATGTCCATTTTAAGTTTTGCTAGACACTGGCAAATGCACTTTAAAATATAATAATATTTATTATCACCAAAAGTGTCTGAGAATGCTAATTTTTCCAACGCTTTCAGTAATCCATCACCAGTATTTCAAAACTTTTCCCAAGCTAGTGAAGAAAAATATTATTAATTTGCATTTTCCAATTATTCTTAATGTTGAATATTTTTCACAAGCTTACATTGGTAGTTTAGTGTCTTTCATTGTAAATTTGTATTCTTTTTTATTGTTCTTTCTTAAAAAAAAATCTTTTCTTATTGCTTTGTAATTTCTTATATTCTGGAACTTATTCTGTTGTCTGTTCCGTATGCTACAAATATTTCTATTCTATTTTTGTTTTTTCCACTGGTTCTTACTGATGTCTTATGCTCTGGAGTGCTGAGATATCTCTGACTTTGTGCTACTAATTGTACCTAAATGTTACTTGAGGAAATTACTTGAGGTCTAGAAAGAGGAAGGTTTATCCCAAGAGGATTTGCATGTGCGTTGTAATTTGCCCTGTAGATGCTATTAGGACAGGCTCAAACCAAGTTCAAGGCTTGAGTCTCTCACACTCCACAGAATGTGACCATTGGCTACTGTTGATGTATGGTTTGGTTTTATCTAACTAACAATTTATTGTGGAGGAAGTCTCTACTAAAATGTACATTGCACTCTCTGTCTTGTTCAACGCCTGGGCTGTGATGTTTGTTTCACCTCTCTTATCCTGCACAGATCTGAAAACAAAGCTCAAGTCTTTCAAGAATGCCAGATGTTCTTAAGGCAAAGTGGCTTCTCGATTCTGGTTTTTTTTTTCCTAGAAAAATAAAACTTTGTTTTCCCTTTCAATCTGTTCTGGTCATTTCTTACTTGGTTGTAAATTTGATATGTTTCAAGAAGGTTGTTAAAATAATTTTTTCAACATTAAAACAAATTATTTTATTTTAAAGATGTGAGGTACAAGTCAGGATTAGGTACATAAGTGGTCATCATACAGATGACGTTTGGGCTTCCATTTGGTCCCTACTTAGCCTGGGTTGAGATCAGGTACCCTTACTGATGTTAGGGACCCCTCCCTGACCCCTCCCCCGGCTGTGTCCCACTACTGCCAATTGCTTTCTTATAGTATTATGACAAATGTCCAGGGCCCATTTATAAGTGAGAGCGTGTGGTAAAACCTTAAGCAGTATGAGGTTTGTCTGAAGAACTTAGTTTTCTTTCTTTTTTTTTTTTTTTTTGAGTGGGAATCTCACTCTGTCGTCCAGACTGGAGTGCAGTGGCCGCTCCCGGCCACCGCAGCCTCAACCTGCTGGGCTCCAGCGATCCTTCTGCCTCAGCCTTCCAAGTAGCCGAAATTACAGGCATGTGCTACCATGCCTGGCTGATTTTTTTATTTATTGTAGAGATGAGATGAGGTCTCACTGCCCAGGCGGGTCTCAAACCCACGGTCTCAGGCAATCCACTCAGCTCAGCCTCCCAAAGGAGCAGGATTACAGGCTGAGCCACCGAGTCCGGCTAGAATTTAGTTTTCTATTAACTGAAAGTCTTCTGCTGTTATCTTTATTAATCTTACTGTCCTCCTCCAGAGAGTGTGGCAATTCTTCTGCTTTTTTTCTAGTTTTCTTAAATTAAAATAACATTGAGTTATTTTCAGTTTTGTGGATTTTTTTCCTAGTGATTTCATTTAACTGGATGTGTTACTAATTATGAACTAAATAATTTATGGTTTTTAGACATATGCATATCCACTTTTTTGCCTAATATTTAATTTTTATAATAGTTCTTTAAAGGTTTTTGTATGTTCAAAAGTTTTCTTTTTTCTGGAGTTGAAAATAAGTTTCATCTCACTAACAATTTATTTATCCTGTAGATATTTATTGAGTGCTATTATGTCCTAAACCCTGTCCTGGGTTACAAGGAAAGAAGAGTCAACAAAACTGACAATATCTTTGCCCTCAGTATAATTGACAGCTCATGAAGGAGACAACTAATACATAAATAAAATGTGTTTGTAGTAATAATGCCTGTGAAGAAAAATAAAGTAGTGTGAGGAAATGGAGAGTGATATAAATGCTAGTCTTAATAGGGTAGCTAGGACAAGTTTTCTTTAAATCAGACATTGATAAGGGACCTGAATACAATTAAAGAAGTATTCTGTGGAAATCCTAGAGAAGAAAATTCCAGAAAGAAGAAACACCACATTATTAGATATAGTTAGTTATATCATTCCAATTTTTTATTCCTTTACTTAGTTTTTTGACTCTTCTCAATTTCTCACAAAGATATTTTGAAGATGTTTTTAATTATGTAGATTTGTAGACACTAGAATCTACATTCTGTAGACTATCATATATATAGCCAATGAAAGGCTTAAAGTCATGTAAACAGCATAACCAATTTGTTAGAAACTATTTCCCATCAACAATGTGGACTGTCAACAGGTTAAAAAAAAGTTGAGATTTTACAATTTACTAAATCCCTTCAGATTTGGTAAGTTGTAAAACTTAACAACAATTATATAGAGCATATATGTTATTATTTCCATTTGAAAGTCTAGATTCAGAGGAATGTGATAGCCATATATGACAGATCCAAGACTAGCACTCAGTTTTACTGATTCCATTATTGTGTTATCTTCCCTCTCAAATGTTGTCTCTGTTGACATGTGTATATCGCATGATTTCTGTAATAATGCTTAGTCTTAACTAATGTAGAAAATTTAGTTTTCCTAAATCCAAGGTTATGTCAGAGACTCACATGCTATGCAATGAACCTATTTTCTCTTATTCCTGAAATCACAGCTAGATGATATTTTCCAGATTTCTTGATGTTAAATATTGCTATGAACTGATTTCTAGTGAAGGGAATTTGAGAGTAAGTTGTATGCACCTCTTCCAAGCTTGGTGCCCAAAAACCTCTTTGTGCTCTTTCCCCGTTTGCCATCTTGAACCTCCTGAGGGACACCTTGGAAGCCATTTGCTAGAGATGGTAGAACAATAAGCTGAAAGGACATAACCAATAGATATTTATTGAATGCTATTATGTGCTAAACTTTGTCCTTGACTATAAGGAAAGAAGAATCAACAAAACTGACAATATTCTTGCCCTCACCCTCGATATAATTAGTGAAAGAGACATCCGATACATAAATAGTGAAGGAGATATCCATTACATAAATAAAATGTATTTTTAGTAATAATGCCATGAAGAAAAATAAAGTAGTATGAGAAATGGAGAGTGACAGAGAGACTCATCTTAATAGGATAGCTAGGACAAGTCATGACTAGGGGAGCTGCCTTACAACTGACTATCACTTATGAATTTGACATGAATAACTATCACTTGGGGGCAATTATCATTATAATTGCACATATAGTTTTATATATATATATAATAGATATATCAGTTAAAACAAAAGAAAATCTGTAACCCATATGTCAAGATATTTAATCTTGCCATTGTTAAACAAGTGCCTACAGTTAGAAAATTCCATGTTTTTCAAAATCTGTAGTGAATTACAAATATACCTCTATTAGTTCACTGTAGCTCCTTTCCTTATCTTGCCTAAATTAGATTAAAACTTTAATTTCTAAAACAAATAAAGTATAAACATACACATTGAAAAAAATCCATATTTAATAAAGTATATTTTATATTATATATTTGGATATTTTTTCATTTCCTGTTTACTCCTCAGGGCCTCTTAGAATATAGCCAGATTGGAATCCTTAATTGTAAGTAGCCATTTGGAATTGCTTAATCAATGCTGACTTACAACCAACAGGTTAGAAAAAACTTATCACAACGACTTTCTAAGTGAATTTTTAAGGATGTATGTCTCAGTGTATCATGTAATTTTCTTTTTTTATTTCTCTATATAATGCCAATTAAGCTGATTAGAAGTAGATCTAAGTACCTAAAGGAGACAAATATAATTTCTTATGAAGAGTACAGGATTTATTTCTAACAAAATATTTACACAAATTGTGTCCAGACTCCTCACAATCTCTTGAGGGCTTCAATAACCTTGGACTCAAGGGTTGCAAGAGTATAAGTGTGTCAATATAAAGGTGCTATGCTTCTAGATAATCACTTATCTTAAAAAATACCTTAACTGATTCTGGAATAAAAAGATCTAGAGAATCTTCTAACCAAGCACAAAATATTCTTGTGTAATTGATAATATTCTCTATGGCTTTCCAAGTTTGTTGCCTCTAAAGAGTTATCTGTCAGGGGTTCAACAGTGCTGTCTTAGTTGGTTTAGGCTTCTCTAGCTATGTTTACCTGAAAAAGTATTTTTTTCATTCAGTGATGTATTCCTTTATAAAAATAAAACCTTATATTTAATACTGTTTAAATTTAAATTATGCAAAACATGATTGTTACTCTGTGCTTATTTACTATTTAGGGAACTCATTTATTTAACTTATGTGTCTTGGCAAAAAACAAACAAGCAAGCAAAAAACACACTTCCTAAGCCTTTTAGGCTGCAAACAAAACCTTCTTAAAACATATGTATTCTATATATATATATGTTTTGGTTTTTTTTTGACATTTCAGAGCAGTCCCAGTGTCACATTTCTTTCAGGCAGAATCTTTTAATTTTTCCTTGAATAATAGTTAACTGTAACACTGACTACAATGTACTACTCGGCAGATAGTTGTTTAAAACAATAGTGTAAATGACTCAAATGAAGGTTAAAGGCTTTATTCAGCTAATAGGCATCACAGTGCACCTGAAGACAGGTAATTCCCTCTGTGGAAGCAGTTTGGAGTTTAGAAAAGGAGAGTTTTGACTCAGGTGTCAGTTTTCATCTTTCACTGCTGTGAAACTAGCAGTTAAAGGTTTTCTGTTTAATGCTCTTGCTCAAGATTATCAGTGCATTTCCAACTCCATGCTTGTCATAATGAGAGAGCAGATAGCTAGAGAAAAGCTAGGCAGATAGACAGGAAAGGTTCCCTGGTAACAAAGTAGCAAAACTTCCTGCAGGCTTTTGACACACTCACATTGGTAAACAAGTTCCCTAAAACTCTCAAACCAGAGCTTAAGAACTCACTGCTGGGATAGACAAACAACCAATCAGCTCACTGCTAAGTGCTGACAAATTGGCTCATCATTAGGCTCCTACTTCCTGTCAATTGGTTCTTAGTACTGACCAATCAGCACAGCTAGTGCCAACCAGTCAGCTCACAGCTAGTGCTAGCCAATCAACTCGGTCTTAAGGCTATATAAGCATCAAGTTTCCGTCCCAGCTCAGCAACCTCTTCAGGTCCCCTCTCATTCTGGGAGCTTTTCTGTCCTCTCAATATATCCTGCTTTCTCAACTTTCTGGGCATTCATGTCCCTCATTCCTTCGGGTCACAAGATAAGAATCCTGACATGATGAACTGCAGAAGACTGAGGGAACCAAAGAGCCGTGCACCCCAGAGGCTGGCTTTCTAGTTGTTGGAGCCGCTGAACCAGGAGACTTGCCAGCAGAAGATGTGACTCCAAAGGTGAGACACTTCTGGGGGCTTGCTTGCCAGCCCATCAAATCAGCGACACTCTCAGGACTTGGCTTTCCAGTTCATTAAAGCCAACATTCCTGAGGCTAGGTTTGCCTGCCCATGGAGTTGACTCACTGAGCTAATACTTTGAAGCCCCAGCTGACCCGAAGTACCTGTATCAGTTTTGGCACCCAATATGGGACTTGATGAAAGGGTGAGTTAAAGTGAACCTATCTCTTTACTTTCATTTCCAAGGATTCTCATCCTCAAGTTTTTTTATTCTCTTTAAAAACATATTATTGGGATTCTGTCAGCCAGTTAAAAGTGAATAGTGTGGCTGCTGGTTTACAATATTCAGAGGCCAGTCTTGCTGGAGAGGATTTGGTTAATCCTGCATTACCCGCAAGTGTTGGTAATGTTGGCCCTGCTCCAATCCAGTTTTCTTTCATGGAAGTCTAGTTGTTGCATGGAATTGGAAGAAGTTTGGAAGCAATTGAGGGCATCTGACCAAGGTTGCACCTTCGTATTACCTGGAGTCTCCTAGGCTGACTCCATTTCCCAGCAGCCCAATAGGGTGTCAGCAGAAAGTTTCCAGTTGTTCCTATCACACCTTCCTCAGCCTTTCCCATCAGATTTTCTTCTCTTTGGCATCACCATAGCTATGGTCTTCCCTTGGTGCTTGATGTCATGGGTATTTTTGTAGCTTTAGGGAGTTGGTGTTACCAGACAGTGTTGGTAGCTGGCTTGATCCCTTTTGAAACATAGCTCAGGACAAAGTGTGTGCATTGTTCCAAGAGGTAAAGGTTAGGAAGCCTTGGTTCCATTTTTCCATCATGTTAGGAAGCGGTATAACTGGCAAATACGAGATATTGTTTTATGTGAGGAATTTCCTTTTGGAAGGCATCTTGTTAAGTTAGGCTCCTACATTTAAAGATTCTATGGGTAGAATGAATGTGGACTCTCTCCTTTGAGGGCACTTGTCAACTCTGTGCCTAAGAACTTGGATACGTTGTATGCTAGTTATGCAGGCTCTATGTTGAAATGCCTTGCCAATAGTGGGTTTAGGCTGTTCTGAGGCCATCAGGGACTGTCTTGATGGCCTTGTACTGACACTTTTATGTCTCCAAGTTTGAATCTTACCAAGAAAGAGGACCTCGTTAGGAAAGTAATCTGAATATCGCAGCCTGGTTCAAATCATGGGTCTACTGGCCAGAGGTTCACAGAACGTCCCAGGAAAACTGCCCACCCCCACTGTCAGAATCCTGCTCCTAAATCCATTTGTTTCAAGGCCTTTTTGAAGACATAGTCTGGCAAGGGGGACCACTAGGTTTGAGGAATCCAGAGGCACACTTGACAGTTTGTAGGACAGGTATTAATGTGTAGGTCAGTGTGGCTAATTCCTATCAACTGAGTCCCTACCACTATACTTGGGTGAAGATCACACTCGCAATCAAGGGAATACCATGAGAAGAGAAGGACAGACAAGTGAGGGGACACTCTCTTTTCTTCAATCCTCATTCATGCACATTGGTTGAAAGCTTAGGAATACCTCTCTTTCACCTCTTCCTCTCCAGATGGGTAATAGACCATCTGGCTGTCTGCAGTGTGCACTCTACAGGAGTGCATCCTGGGACATGGGACTCCTTTGATCCTCAGGTTTTAAACAGCATTTTAAATTCTTTTGCACCCAAGTGTGGCTGAATTATAAGTTGCAGGATGGAGAAACCTGGCCTCTAGAGGGAAGTATCAATTACAATATAATCTTGTAACTAGACAGTTTCGGCAGATGCCAGGGCAGATGGTCCAAGGTCCCATATGTATAGGTTTTCTTAACATTACAAGAAAATAGAAACCTTTGTCAACTCTGTAGAATTGATTCAGCCCTCCTAGCAGTCATCTCAAGGGATGGTCCCAATGGACTGGGGATGCCATCCCTAAAGGCACCACTGGGGAAGGCATCAGCATCCCAAGGCCACTCCTGGTCCATCCAGCTGTCTTTATCCAGGTCCTCCTCATACTTCAAATCACTCCCACTCCAAAAACCCTCATTCTAGACAAGCTCTTATGTTACTTGTACCCTTACAAGAGATGCTTGGTGAATATGGCCTTAGTAAGGTACAGGTACCCTTTTCTCTACAGGACTTGAAACAAATTAAGGAAGACCTTGGCAGGTTCTCAGATGACCCTGTCAAGTATATAGATACTTTCCAGAATTTAACACAAGTATTTGAGCTCTCCTTGAAGGATGTTATGTTGCTTCTAGGCCAGACCCTAATGACCACTGAGAAGCAAGCAGCCTTGCAAATAGCAGAGAAGATTGGAAATGAGTTTTGCATTTCATATAGTGCCAGAGAAGGGGAGAAGACCTATCCAACTGGCATGTCTGCAATACCATTGGAAAACCCTAAATGGGACCCTAATAGCAATTTGGAAGAATGAAAGAGGATACATTTCCTGGTGTGCATACTGCAAGGCTTGAGAAAAACTAAAACTAAACATCTCAGTTATTCCAAGTTAGCCATGATGGAACAGGGGGTCGAAGAGAATCCTTCAGTTTTTATGGAAAGGCTAAGAAAGGCTTTGGTTAAGCACACCTCCTTAGACCCTTAATCAGTTGTAGGACAACTAATCTTAAAAGACCAAGTTCATTACTCAGGCACCTCCAGATATCTGGAGTAAGCTGCAGAAGCAGACCATAGGACAAGTGGTCAACTTGGTATTTTATAATAGGGATGAAGAGGAGGCTCAGGAAAAAGAGAGGAGACACAAGGCAAAGGCGAAAGTGCTAGTAGCTGCTTTACAGGCATATAGACCCCAGAATTCCCAAGGTACACCTGCTAACTGTTATGAATGCAGAAAATCAAGACATTAGAGAAATAATAGGGTGCCAACCTGGAGAACTGCAGAACCAGAGGGACAAAAGAGTCATCTCCATTGGCAGTTGCCATTAGCAACAAAACCCCCACAGCCCATCAGAGACCTGGTAACAAGAGACCTGTTAAGGGAATGGTGTCTGTTGCCATAGGTACTCTCTGTAGGGGCACTAGAAGCCTAGTTGCCACAAAGAGACCTAAACCTCCAAGACCTCGTCCATTGTGCAGGCCAGAGAGCCATCAGAAAGCAGATATACTCTCTTCTGAAGAGAGAGCACCTAGCTCAGGAGTGATGGCCACTGAGGAGGTCTGGAAATGTGTTACAGTGTCTGGCATAGCTCACCATCACCACAACAACTCCCAGATTAATATTAGGGTGCTGAAACTCAAATTAATTTCTGAATTAACATAGGTACCAGCCGTTTGATCCTGGCCATTCATGTTGGAATATAGTCTTGTTGTAATTAAAGTTGCTAGGGGTTAATTCAAAGTGTAAATGTAGAAGGTAACACAGAAAGGTGATGGGGAGAAGACAGAGAAGCACAGGAAAGATGTAAAGAAAGTTTTTGATCAAGAAGGATGCAAAGGACAGAATGGTTTTGTATAGGAAGAAATCTTGCATGGTAAATTTTTGTCCTGTGATGAAATGGATGGATATTTAAAGGAAGGAAAGTTAGGACAAAAAAATAGTGGGTTCTTGCATGCCAAAAAGTGGTATGTAGTAGAATGGTACATGGAACTCAGGAAACTTGGTACTGGTGAAGGCCCTTTCCTTTCTATCCACTTCTCTTGGGCCTGGATTGGGAGGTACCTGTGCTGATCTTCTCTCTATGCCTTCTGCAGTGAAGGTAATCAGAATAGATTCATCATACTAGAATGAAAGCCTAGAATCCGGGAGAAGTTGCCTCTGCTGACCCGAAAGAAAATTTAGAATCAAACTAAAGATTGTAAAAGGTAAGTGCCATGAATTGATTGCCTATGAATTTCTTCCTTTTAGTTCTGCCTATACTTACTGCCTTTGTTTTTATCTTGATTTGTACCATTAAACACCTCTGCCAAGGACCCCTTAATCCTGAATACACATGGGATTATTTTTTTCTCTAGATGTGTCTCTCGCAGGAGTGAGCAAAATGCCTAATCTATTTTGTTGTCTATTTTTATTATTAGTTCTAGCTTCCTATAAGCACCGCTTTCTCTCTCCCTTGCATACTTGACTCAACAGGGTAATTATTCAAATTGTTGAATATGTGCACAGGAGGAACCTTCTGTAACTCTCCCCCTAATAACACTACTGTTGTTTCTTGAGCAGATAGGAGATCTCAATGGTTCCTGGCATGAGTTCACTGCCTTTCAAGAAGCAGTGAAACCCAACCAGAAAACTCCCCAAAGCAAAAAGGCCTCAGTTAAGGTTGAAGAGTGGCAGAAATGTGGGGAAATACTTCTTTATTTCTAATTGCACTGAAGACTATCCTAGATGGGAGTTTCTACTGAAACTGGATGGCATATAGCCATAATAAGAAAACATCAGATAGACTGGTTAGAGTACACAACCATGAATACATCAAATTGTCAGGATCTGGTGAATTGCACTGACACCTGTTATTGTATCACCAGCCCCTTTGGCTACCTTGTTCCAATGAGTCAGCACACTGGACTCATTATAACTCAAGGTATATGTAAGCCTCCATACTATGACACTCGTCCAGGAAATACCCTTTCTAAACTTTTCTGGAACACAATCTGCTTCTATAACCCTAACCATTATGCCTGTAGAACACATACACAAAATGGAACGGTGTCTTGGGAGAATACCAAATGGGTTATCTGAAGAAAATTTCCTTCGTCACTGTTCCCATGACCCTAATGAACCAAAGGAAACTATGGTCACTTGGGTATTCTTCCCTTTTGGAACTATCGGGACACCTTCCTTAATCGGAACTGGGTATTACTTTTTAGGTGGTCAGGGACTATACTTGGTTCTACTTTACAGATGGACAGGTGCTTGCACAATAGTGTCCACTATTCCTAAGCTAATGATCCTCAATCAAACCCAAATGGGCCTAATCTGAATTTGCAATCTCTCTGAAACAATCCCTACAGTCACAATGAGGTTGTAGAGATTTAGGGCTCCATCCTGCACTAACATGCCTAGTTTTCATATATATATACCTAATCTAAGAGGACATATCCTGGACCACCCAATTCTACAAAAACCTGAACTAGTACATTCCACTGCCAGAGGGTTCTTTTGGTTTGTCAGGATATGCCTATTAGACAAATCTATATTACACCTCACCCTCATGGTACAGCAAGGGTGGAAAGCCACAGCAGCTGCTATTGAGAACTGACAAACATCTATTAACTTACTAGCTACTATAGTCTTACAAAACTGTCAAGTATTGGATATGCATATGGCAGAATATGGTAGAACATGCACAATGTTAAATGAAACATACTGTTTCTGGATTAACACTTCCTCACAGATAGAGGAAAACTTACAGGCTATAAAATAATATTAAGCTCATTGATACTTTACAGGAACAGGAGGGTTCAGGACTTAGTTGGTTATAATTTTCTATTCTCTCTTAGGGATTTCTAATATATGGACATGGGTTTCTCCCTTAATAGCTACTTTGGTTGTATTGCTTGTGTTTGGTCCAGGTATAGTCAACCTCCTTGTAAAGTTTGTTTCTTCTCACCTAGAGGCCATCAAACTCCAGATGGTGATGCAGATGGAATCTTGTATGGAAGCTTCCTATTGCCAAGAACCCTCCAAAGGATCCCTAAGTGTCATCCCCATATGATGCCCATAATCAGCAGGAAGTAGTCAGACTGGTCATCATCCTTACTCCCTAATGGCAGTTAGGATTACTATTCCAGAGCGGGGAATGAGAGAGGAGGTAGCTGGAGAAAAGCTTGGCAGATAGGACAGGTTCCCCAGGAACAAAGTAGCAAAACTTCCTGCAGGCCTCTAGAACTGATACATTCACATTGGTAAGCAAGCTCCCTACAAGATTCTCAAGCTAGAGCTTAGGTACTCACTGCTGGGATAGAAAAACAACCAATCAGCTTAGTGTCAAGTGCTGACCAATCAGTTCATCATTAGGCTCCTACCTCCTGCCAACTGGTTCTTAGTACTGACCAATCAGCACAACTGGTGCCAACCAATCAGCTCACAGCTAGTGCTAGCTAATCAGGTTATTCTTAGGGCTATATAAGCGCCAGGTTTTAGCCCCAAATCAGCAACCCTCTCTGGTCCCTCCTGCTCTGGGAGCTTTTCTGTCCTGTGGATAAATCCTGCTTCCTCAACTTTCTGGCTATCCGTGTCCCTCATTCCTCCTGGGTACAAGACAAGAACCCTGAAGAGCTACAGAAGATCACTGGAGCCAAAGAACTGCGCACTCTGGAGACTGGCTCAGCAACCAATGAAGCTGACTGAACTGGGAGAGCTTACTGCAGAAGGCAAGACTCTGAAGCTAAGACACTTCTGGGGTCTGGCTTGCCAGCCCACCGAATCAGCCAACTTTCCTGGTGCTAGGCTTGCCAGCCCATCAAGCCAACCCACTGAGTTGAAACTCTAGAAGCCGAGGCTGACCTGAAAAATCCATGTTATTAACAGTCCTTTCTGAAGGTAGTTTTTGGAAGCCCTGTGGTTTACTGGTTAAGTGAAGTGTGAGAAGGTGTGTATGGAGGTATCCAAAAAAAGACTAAAAAGAAAGAAATTTTTTTAAAAAAAGAGATAAGTGGTAAGTTTGACACTGTCTATATTGCCGATTTTAGTCCTTTTAGTTAGTACAGAAAAAAGAAAGATGCCTCCTATTCCCTACACTTTTTCATCATACTTTTTCTTGTGTTTAAATCCATATCATCAAGGAGAAAAAGATCTTTACCATGTAACATCTACATTTTTACACTATGAGAAACCATAATTACTTTCTATTTAGAACATCACAACTTTTTAAGTTTTATCTTTCCTATAAACCAATCATCTTGTATTTGCTTTTAAAGTTCTTTTTCTGCTTTATACTTAGAGTTACTGCCCTAGTTTGCATTCCATACTTGTTTGTACTTCAGTTCTTCCCTTAACAACATTGCTAGTACCTTGAAACTTTCATAATCTCTCTTTTGACCTAGGATACTACCTTAAAGACTTTGGGATTAGAATATCTTGGTAATATTAGAGCATGTCTTTAAAATGCACATTTGAATAAAAAATACATTTTAAAATAGAAAACACTGCATTCCCTCTGCATAGTAATAATTGCAAAATCTACACTGGTAATATTAGATATATTAAGATTAGCTTAGTGTTCCTTTGAAGTTTTCAGCCATATTTGTGCTATCTACATTTGGAATTTATATTTTTTTTAACATAGCATATTTTGCATACAAATGAAATAGTCACTGCCTTATAGGAGTTCAAATACACAAACACTACCTTGAAACTTCTGGTTAGTTTATTGTCCCTCCTTATTTCTTTCTCCTCCCCAGAAAAATCCGACTTACATACATGGAACCAAATATGGATGAAACTCAGTAATTGTAAATGTGACTGCCCTTCTAAAGATTCTTAATATATTGAATTTTGAATTTTTCTGTGTTTTTTAAAACCAAACCTTTTTGAGAAAAGATGCCTTGGAAATTTTGATATTTCTTATAGCTACGATGCAAAAGTTATTAAGGATTGATTTCTTATTGATTTCCAGTGTAAACTGTTAAAAAGTATCTTATAATAATATTAATTTAGGTATAACACATTTTACTTTACACTCTAGAGCATAAATGTCTGACCATCAAGCAGATGGACCTAGCACTTTGCTAAAGTCCAATACTATTAAGTTAATCAATTTGTTCTTTTTGATGGCTTAACTTGCCCAAGAAAGTCGTAAAATATGTATTTCACGCCCTTAAAGTAATTCACAAAAGATTTACCATTTATATGTCCTACTTCAAGAAGATGCCGTAGCATTTTCCTACCTGAAGTCCAGAGAGAAGCAGACTTTTGGTAACTAGATAGTAAACCTCACAAGCATAAAGGAAAACTATTTGTGGGGTCTGTAATATGCATCAGACTCAGGCCATGAAATCACATTATTTGCAGAGCTTTATTCTCTTTCTTGCACTGTTTATGACTTGAACTTCTTGTTTTGCCGTCCATTGCATTTCCATAAAGGGAACTGAACCACTTTGTTATTGCCATCAAGGTCTGGTGTAGATGACCTGAAATGTGCAGGTGATTGATGGGTGTATAGAATGGGGGTATATAGTCTCAGAACAAAATATAGCTCTCTGCCATTAGTTTGGTCCTAGGTACTTGTGATAATTAAGTAGTGTTTTGTGACCATTTCAGTGTCAAACTTTTTCACATTCCAACTTAGATTTTGCATTCTGTCTGCCTAAATATGTTCCAAGGCCCAAGTGTTTGGAATCCTGCTATTTTGAATTATGATACTTAACAGTGAAGAAAGAAAGAAGAATTTTCTATTTCATTAGAGGGTACTGGTTATATGACAACTGACATAAAAATAAACTACTTCCCTAGTACTTCAGAACTAGAACATAGTAAATAATGCTATCAATGTGATTTATATCAAGACCTTCAATGATGGGGATTTCTACTAGAAGCCTTAAAGTTTTAAGGTTTATCTTGGTTTTAGCGAGAAATGGAATTTCTAGATCATTAGGTTGGAACTATTTTAAAGGCCTAAATGATTTGCCAAGCACCATCAAGTGGCAGTAGGAAAACTTATGGTCTCTAAGGACTCAGGAAGCAAGCACAGACAAAGTGACTAATGGGCAGACAAAAGAAAAGATGGGAGGAAGGAAAGAAGGAAGGAAGGTAGGGGAAAGGGAAGAAAAATGGAAGGGGAAAAGGAAGAAAAGAAGGAAGAGTGAGTAAATGGAAAGCAGGGGGAGAAAGGGAGATAGAGAGGGTTAACATGGGCAAAGTATTTCCATTCTCTAACCCATGGGGCTAGCTTTCATACATTCCAGAGGATACCTTCCAGTAGTTTACATCTCAGAAAACAAAATGTTTTTCTCTCCCCTTTGCTTTCTCAAGTCTTAACAGGGTCGGTTGTCAAGTAAATGCTCAAATCTAATTCCATGGAATATGAAGATACTAGTTCAATTGTCCCTAAGGCAGAGACAGGATCTCTGGGATCTAAAAACCACCCAGTTTCAAAGAAATTGCTCTCTGTTTTTGCACATCTGACCACTTCTAAGCGCAGATTAGTTCAGTGGTAGAGATAAAACGACCTCATTCACATCAGATTGACCATAAGAGTCAAATGGGAAGATGAGACCAAATCATTCAACTCCTTTTGATGGAATTTAATTCATTTTTAGTTTATTTTGGGATATGTATGATTGCTAAATTTGGGGAGGAAACAACAGTAGCATTCAAGAAAATAAGGTGTGTGCTGAACATAGTAAGTGTAATCAAAGGAAGTTTAACATTAGCCCAAGGAGCCACATGGGTTTTGGGCGTCAATGAGAAGTTGGGTTTATTGAAATATTTGTGAAATGAATTTTCCCTTACAAAATGTCATTATACTTGAAAGTTAACAGCCTAAAACTGTTGCACATTTCAAGCTATTTGCTGAGTCTGGAAGCTTTGTGATTCAGATTAATCCCATGGCAGCTGCCTCCACCCCATTGTTTTCTTTATTAGGAAGCAAAGATTCCCATATGTTTCCATGGAAGACAGAATGACTCAGCCATTTTATATTTAATGCACCCTTGGATAGCTACTTTAGATTTTATATGCCCATACAAGAGCACAGCAATCGACTGTGACACCGTCTGTTGGGGGAAATGAAGAGAATGGCCCTGGAGACAGAGAGTTTTTTGTTCCGGTTGAAAAACACAGGAAATCTGAATTTGTTCAATGCCATTGTTTGCTAATATCTCTCAAATGGACTCTTGACTGCAGCATTAAGGCTAATCAAATAATAAAATGATTGGTACTGCTTGGTCAGTATAGAGGTCTGATGCAAGGGGACCATTTCCTAATACTCTTCAACAACCAGTAATATATTTATAAGAATTCATGGTAGGCACTGAAAGAAACAACTATGTGAGAGGACTTCCATTTTCTCAAGATAAGGTCTGCCAGTTTTTCCTACCACCACATCCTTTTTGCTACAAACTGTGCCTTCAATAAATGTAAGGGAACTTTGAGGTAATAAAGTATGTAGGGACCTCCAAACATCAACCCAGAAAGTCAAAAAGAGAAAAATGTACTTACCTACCACCATTTTCATACATGAATTTTAAAACTATCTTTATCAGTGAGTTCTAACACCATTTATGTAGTCAAAAAATGGATTCTTATAAAAAAATCTGAAAAACACTCTCCTCTGGCATCTTAAAAAATCTATGGTAACAAATCCTATGGACTCTACCCTTTACATATTTCTTATTTCTGCCTCTTTGTGCACTAATTTAGTTTTTTCCCAATAGCTCTGCCTATATTGCGACAGTAGATTCATAATTAATCACCTGCATCCAGTGCCGCTTCCTCTTATCCATTACCTATAAAACCATTATCCAAACTGGTGTCAAAGTAAAAAAATTGCACCAGAGTCAAATCAGTTTTTAACTCTATTAAAGCCTATTTATTTAAATCTATTTAAGACAATAGAATTATTATGTGTTCAAGAATATTGCAATACAGAAAAAGACTGATTTCAAATCCTAACAAAGGACCTTAGAGTTTGGGGCTGGGGAAATTGTATGCCACCTGAATTTGCTAATTGGCCTTGCCTGAGGGAAAAGTAAACTTTCTTTTATCTTCATGACAAGTTTTACAACTTGAAACAAGGAGCCAGTGAAGTTAATCACAGAGGTTCCTACCTTCTCAAGGATACTGAGAGAGAGAGAGAGAGGGGGGGGGGGGTGTACCATCTTCCTGGATGCTTACATTTCAAAGAGATGACTCCAAGGTCCTTAAGAAAGACATTCCATAGGATGTAAAACTGGCAGAAGGGTTGAAGAGGATATACATACTTGCAAAGGGGCAGTGAAAACTTTTGCAGTTAGCAGCTTTCTAATATAAATGGTGTACACAAAGAAAGCTCAGGGCCCTATAGTGGGGAAGAAATCATAATAGTACCGGTTGCCTTGAAAACACTACTTTACTATTTTCAACTATATTAAAGAAGCAGTTCTTTGAAAAAATACAACAGCCTACAAATTGAGTCCATAAATGTTCTTAATGGTAGTAAATCACCAACTTTTGAGGGTAGATTTTTAAAATAATAAGTATAATCTGGAACTATTTTTGAGTAAGAAGATATGATTAAACCAATTTTTAAAGCTGGTAATAAGTATTTTTCATGTAATTTTAAAATTAACTCTTAAGATTTTAACCAAACAGCATATCATTTAAGTAAGGCTCCAGTTCTGAGGACTTCCAAGGACAATTGTGACCTAGGTAAAAAGAGATTGATAAGTTTGTTAACAAATTAGTCTCAGTATTCTACTGGTGCTTGCAAAGCAGTCTTTTGTGAGTTTTTTTTTTTTTTTTGAGTCTCACTCCGTTGCCCAGGCTGGAGTGCAGTGGCTGCTCCCGGCCACCTCAGCCTCGACCTGCTGGGCTCCGGCGATCCTTCCGCCTCAGCCTTCCAAGTAGCCGGAACTACAGGCGCGCGCTACCACGCCTGGCTAATTTTGTTTATTTCTTTTTGGATTTATTGTAGAGATGCGGTCTGGCTAAGTTGCCCAGGTGGCTCTCAAACCCGCGGGCTCAGGCAATTCACTCACCTCGGCCTCCCAAAGCGTGGGATTACAGGCTGAGCCCCCAAGCCCGGCCCTTTGGTGAGCTTTTAATAAATATATGTCGACCAGACATTTTGGAACACTTCCATCGTTTAGGGTATTGTTGACAAAATATGGGTTAAGTCCTCTGGCTTAACCAGTTTGACACATTTACAGCGCTGCAAACACATACTCCACTGTGATAATGAATCTTTTGGTCTGTCTGCTTGTAGTGTTCAGACACAACCCTGCTAAAGAGCTCCTTTACACCTGCTAGTGAATGAACTACATTCACTAAGTGTGCTTAGTTCACTTTAAAGTAGGATTTTTATCAGTGAACACGAATTCTTTAAATCCCCAAAGGTTTTGGTGGAAAAAATACACTCTTTCACAATTATTTCAAATGTAGCTGAAATCTGGCTACATTAACTCCATAGAGGCAGAAACATATCAGGTCATTACTATTGGATTAAAAAAAATTGGAAAACTTATACAAATATTTTTCATTGGATATAATTTTCATACAGTGAAATACAAAAATCTTAAGTGTATGTGTCATAGATTTTGGCAGGTGCATACATTAGTATAATCTGCACCTCTATCAAGGTTCCAAATGTTTTCATCACTACACAAATTTACCTCATACTCCTCACCAGTTAAAATGCACCTGAAGAAAACACCCTAGATTGTTTTCCCTATTTTAGAAGTTCATATGTAAATGGAATTTTACAATATGTACTTTGTTGGGTCTCTTTCCTTTCACTCAGCATAGTGGTTTTGGTGAATTTCCTATTGGTAAATCTCAAGATTCACCCATATTGTTGCATATAATATGTATTTTTTTCCTTTTTATTACAAGCATTTAGTTGTATGACTATAGCATATTTTGATAACCCATTCTCTTGTTGATGGACACCTGAATGTTTCTAGTTTGAAGCTATTATGAATAAAGCTGTTCTCAATATTATTGTACCTGCAATTGCAATTACTAAGTTGTTTGGCAAGTATATGCTTGACTTCTCCATAAGAAATTGCCACTCTTTTCCAAAGTTGTCACACTATTTGACCACATCCCAAGTCAATGAATGAGAGTTCTAGTTGCTCCAAATCCTCTCCAACATTTGGTGTTATAAATCTCTATCATCATAACTATCCAGTTAGTATGTAAAAGGTTCTCATTGTGGTTTGGATTTGCATTTTCCTGATGACTAATTATGTCCAGTGCTTTTTAAATGTTTTTATTGGTCATTTGTATATCTTCTCTGGTGACATACCTGTCAAGTCTTTGCCAGTTGAGTTTGTCTTTTCATTATTGAATTGTAAGAGTTACTTGCATATTTGGGAAGGATCCCCTGTCAGATATTTGTGTTAAGAATGTTTTCCCTAGTCTAAGTTTTGCCTATTTATTTTTTTAATGATGGCTTTTTATGACGAAAGTTTTATATGTGATTATATATAAAACTTTATATATGTGATTAAGTTCAGTTAATCAACATTTTTCTTTTCTGGTTAATGCTTTCTGACTCTAAGACACCTTTGCCTAAACCCAAGTAGTGAAAATTCGCATTTGCTCTCTCCTAGATATTTTATAGTTCTAGCTTTAAGTGTAAGTCTATAAACAATTTCAAAATACTTTCCACTTGAGATGTTCTTTTTTTCTATGTGAATATCAGTTCTTCAAGCACTACTTGCTGAAAAGATGTTGATTTCTTCACTGTGTTGCTTGGTATCCTTGTTTAATGCCATTTGATCTTGTATATGCAAGTCTATTTCCATAGTCTTCAGTTGGTAGAAAGCCAACCACTGCCAGGTCTCCAGTGTAAGCTTGAGGTGCCTTTAGGATTTCCCTCTGTTTCTTTTTCTTTTTCTTTTATTTAACTTCAGTGCTTCTGCACCCCTGTGGGCAGTTTCTCTCAACCCTTTTGGTCTTCTGTCAGTGCGTCCCTCCCATCCCTTACTACTTAGGGTAAGACCTGGAGGCCCTGTAAAGTGTCCTTCCTACCATCCTATTTAAGCAGGCTCCATATTTGTGTCTCAGAAGGCTCTTTCTCAGTTGTCTCACCCCACTTCCAGTCACAGAATGCTGCTGTCTCATATTTAGTATAAGACCTGGAGTGTCAGAGGGATTCTCTTAGTTATTTTGCTTTGCTCACAGACCACAACAGGCTGGGAGCACTTGCACCTTGCAAGCATTTCTCATTCTCCTGCCTCACCACCATTCTTTCTGGTGAGCGCCCAGTGAAGGCCTGCATTGAAGAGTTGGCAGTGTAGATTTCCCTTATGTATGAGACCCTCGGGGTTTCCAAACTCTCACACCAGCCTACATTCTGCCTTTCAAAGTCCTTAAAAGTTCATCTGTTTTCTTCCTCCTGTGTCTATGGCAGTTTCTTCTTCTCCCTACTACTTTAACAAAGATGAAAACATCCATGGGTTCCATATCTCCTAAGAGGACTTGGCATTTCCCATATCTTAATTCATTATGTTACTTTGAAACTTTAGGTCTTTGATATGTTTAAAAGAATAACAATTATTTGTTAGATTGTCTAGCCTATTCTTATTTTGTGAGTGGTCAATTTTATCAAAATTAAAATTACTATATATGAATAGATTTCTCCATCAATAAATGTTTTAAAGTAAGAGAAAATGTCTTCTGCACTTAGTTTCTAAAAATATTTAATACAGGCCAGGTTCGGTCGCTCAGCCTGTAATCCCAGCACTTTCAGAGGCTGAGGCGAGTGGATTGCCTGAGTCCTAGGTTTGAGACCAGCCCGGGCAACTTGGTGAGACCTCATCTCTACAATAAAATTTAAAAAATTTTTTTAAATTAAAAAAACTAGCTGGACATGGTAGTGCATGCCTGTAGTTCCAGTTACTTAGACCATTCTCTGAGTGGTCCACAGAGTTTTACTCTTGAAGTTGATGCAATGCAAGCGACCATGATCACATAGGATTTTCTTAGAGTTTCTTTCCAGGAGGAGTTAATATGCTTTTATTTGTGTAAGCTTTATTGAGGTAAATAATTAATATCTATAAGTTTGTACCTTACATCCTCCTTAAAATTTGTTAGTATTAAATAGAGGTCCCAGATATCTTGTCCTTTTCACATTTAAAATACAAAAATGTGAAAATAAACTTTAGCCAAGGGATGTTGAAAAAGTCTGCTTTTAGGTATCTCAATTGTTTGGTTCACTGGAGGCCAAGATTGAATGCCTCATTCTTACATAAATACTGTTAGTTCTGCTCAGAGAAAGACTAGTTTAGAGTCATTGTGCTTCTTCCATATGTACTTCCATATGTACGCAAGTCTCAGTGACGCCAACATAAGCAAGTCCACAAGGAGATACAATTTAAGAATGTACAAGATTTCTAACTGCCAAGAAACCAGTATAAACAAGCCAAATAAGCCCGATTTCATTCAGAGATTTGCTTGTTGAATAGCAAATCAGAGCAAAGGGAGCAAGCAAAATTCAAATGTTTAGGGAAGCTTAGAGAAGAGAGGCTGGTCATTGTGAGAAGAATTTTAGGCATTTCTGGTAATGAAGTGAAATATTCAGCCAAGGAACTCTTTTTCCAGAGAATAAGCATCTGAGCTTCCTGACGTTTATTTTGCTTCTGTGACTCTCCTTTTTCTTTATTCCATTTAGGATCAAAGCTCCTTATCACTAACATACTTTTTTTTTTAAGTTATATTAACTCTATCAGCACAGTTATAATATATATTTTTTTTAATAATTAATCAGTATTTTTATTATAGTTTTGTGGGGTACAGTTAAGGGTTAGGTGTACAATTAC
>NW_007248831.1:0-807 GCF_000164805.1 Carlito syrichta
TGCTGAATCCAGTTTGCTAGGATCTTGTTGAGAATTTTAGCATCTATGTTCATCAAAGATATTGGCCTGTGGTTCTCTTTCTTTGTTGGATCTTTACCTGGCTTGGGTATCAATGTGATGTTGGCTTCGTAAAATGATTTGGGGAGAGTTCCATCTTTTTCAATCATCTGGAATACCTTCAGTAGGATTGGTATCAGCTCCTCCTTGAATGTCTTGTAGAATTCTGCTGGAAAGCCATCTGGACCAGGGCTTTTAGTTGTAGGAAGTTTTCTTATTACGTAGTCGATTTCCTTGATTGTTATTGGTCTATTTAGGGTCTCAATTTCTTCTTGTTCCAACCTAGGTAGGTTGTGTGATGTCAGAAAGTCCTCCATTTCCTTAAAGTTTTCAAGTTTGTTTCCATACAAGTTTACGTAGTAGTCTCTAATGATCTTTTGTATTTCTTCAGGATCAGATGTGACTTCATCTTTTGTGTTTCTGATTGTGCTTATTTGGTTTTTTTCTTGTTTTTTCTTGGTCTGTCTAGCTAGGGGACCATCGATCTTGTTTATCCTTTCAAAGAATCAGCTTTTTGTTTCATTGACTTTTTTGTATTATCTTTTTGTTTTCTATGTCCTGGATTTGGGCTTTTATTTTGGTGATCTGGATTCTTCTGCTGAAATTAGGGTTTTTGTGGTCTTGCTTTTCCAGCTTCTTTAGGTGGCTTGTTAGGTTGTGAATTTCTGTTCCTTCCATTTTCTTCATGTGTGTTTGTAGGGATATAAATTCCCCTCTTACTACAGCTTTCAGGGCATCCCAGAGATTTGG
>NW_007248831.1:1207-2936 GCF_000164805.1 Carlito syrichta
AGAATATGTTCCATGTGGTGATGAGTAGAATGTGTATTCTGTGGTCTTTGGATGGAGTGTTCTGTAGGTATCAATTAAGTCCATTTGGTCCAAAGTCACATTGAGGTTCCGATTCTCCTTGCTGATTTTTTGTCCTGATGATCTGTCTAGGGTTGTGAGTGGAGTATTAAAGTCCCCAGTTATGAAAGTGTTAGAGTCGATATCTTTCTTTAGTTTTCCAAGAAGTTGCTTTATGAAAGTTGGCACACCTATGTTGGGTGCATATATGTTTAGGACAGATATTTCTTGTTGATGGATTGAGCCTTTTATCATTATGTAGTGGCCTTCTGTATCTTTTTTGATTTTTAATAGCTTGAAGGGTATTTGTCTGAAATTAAGATCACTACTCCTCCTTTCTTTTGTATTCCGTTCACCTGAAAGTTTGTTTCCCATCCTCTTACTTTGAGTCTGTGGGTGTCCTTTCTAGTGAGGTGAGTCTCTTGAAGGCAATAGATTGTTGCCTGATGATATTTTATCCATTTTGCCATTCTATGTCTTTTCAGTGGTGCATTTAGTCCGTTCACATTTAGGCTAATAATTGAAATGCAAGAGTTGATCCCTGTCATAAGGTTCTTACAGAGTTGTTCCTGTTTGTTTGTTGTCTTTCTTTGGGTTTTGGAACTGGTTCGTGTGTGTTTTTAATCTTTTGCCTGTACTCTTGTCAAGAATGCTGTTGTTCTTTTTTCTTTTTCTTCTGTGTTCAGTGCTTTCTTAAATGTTTCTTGTAGAGGTGGTCTGGCAGCAGCGTAGGTTCTCAGGGATTGGATGTCTGGAAAAGATTTCAATTCTCCCTCACTAATGAAGCTTAGTTTGGTGGGGCAGGTTATTCTTGGTTGAAATTGTTTCTCTTTTAGAACTTTGAAAATAGGTCTCCAGGATCTCCTGGCCTGAAGGGTTTTTGTGGATAAATCTGCTGCTATTCTAATTGGTTTTCCCTGGTAGGTAGTCTGGCCTTTTTCTCTTGCTGCCATTAGGATTTTTCCTTTCGTAGCTACTTTGTTTAGGCGAATTATTATGTGTCTGGGAGTTGATCTTCTCATTTGTTGTCTTGCAGGGGTTCTCTCAATCTCTTGTGTTTGAATTTTTTCATCCTTAATGAGATGAGGGAAGTTTTCTTGAATGATTTCATGAAATGTTTGTTCCAGTGTGTCTTCTGTTTCTCTCTGCCTCAGGAAGCCCAATTACGCTTAGGTTTGGTCTCTTGAAGTGATAATTCATCTCTTGCAGGTTTTGTTCTGTCTTTTTTAGCTTCTTTTCTATGCTTTTGACTGTTTTGGTTAGTTCTGTGTTTTTGTCTTCGAGCTCTGAGATTCTTTCTTCTGCTTGGCTGATTCTGCTTTCCATGTTTATTAGTCTGTTGTTCATTTCCATCACAGTATTCTTTGCTGCTGTCATTTCTGACATCAGCTCCTTCCTATTTTCCTCTTGTCTCTCCTCAATTTTTATAATTCTCTCCATTAATGTCTTGATGTCTGGGTTTGTTGCATGTAACCAGTCATTCTGGGTACTCTTCATTGTTTGTGTTCCAGAATCTGTTTTCTCAGTGTCTGATTTCCCAGGAGTCTGTGTAAGACCAATATTCTTCTTTTGGTTTTTCTTCATTTGTGCGGTTTTTCCCCCTCCCTACTTTTTCCTTCCCTCCATGTCACCGTCTTCTTTAATTCTGTTGTTCAGGGGTAAAGGGATTGGG
>NW_007248831.1:3741-34910 GCF_000164805.1 Carlito syrichta
AGATCTTCCCTGAAGGGGTTTGATGTGGATCGCCTCGGGCTGGGTGGTGTGATGTGCTACCCATCACAGAGGTCGTGGCAGCGATGGCGATGGCAGCGGTGGCGGGGGAAGGGAAAAGGGAGAAAGAAAAAAGGGAACAATACAGTAGGAATAGAATTAAGTCATTAAACTAATAGAATCAATGAAGCACACTCTGAGACATTTTGTTTAAGTCCAATGTCCTTTCAGGTCTGCGGCGGCGGCACTGTTTGTCCTTTCAGGGGCTGCGGCGGCGGCACTGTTTGCACCGCAGTAACTGGAGTCTGTTGCAATGTCCCAGCGGTGGCAACGGCCGAGCTCTGTATGAAGAGCAGGTTGCGATGTTGGGGTCCCTAGCCCTGTGGGGCAAGAGTCAGAGACCCACTGCAGATCTCCTTTGCAGAGGGTTTCAGAGACCGGGTTGCCCCGTCGCCATCTTGCCGCTTCCTCCTCCCAGTGAAGTTTCCAAAGGCAAGAATCCATGCAAAGAAACAGAAGTAGTATTTGAAAAGAAAATGATTTCAAGCTTTCCAAAACGAATGACAGATATCAAACTACAAATTCTTGAAGCACTACAAATTCCTACTACTAATGAAAGCAATTATAGCTAGGCACATAAAAGTAAAATTGCACAAAAGAAAAGGCAAACATGTAATTTCAATTAAATAAAAATATTATCTAAAAAAGATCGATAATAAAATTAACATTTTTTTCTAGACATTAAAACCAAACTCAGAAAAATATGATAAGAAGTGGGAAGTTCTAAGATAAAATACTGCTGTGTATCTGTATATACACATGCATATATACAAAATATATAAATTAATAAAATATTTGTATATAATTCATAAAAATATTCTCAAAACAGGCAAAATAAGAATATTTTAGACAAACAAAAATTGAAAGAGAATGTCACCACAGATGTGGAAGAAGGAAATTTCTAAAGGGATATTTTTAAAGACAAAGACTATAAGAATATATACCAGAAAGTAATTTAGAGGTGCATAATGAAAATGGAAAAACTAAGACATTCTGGAAAATATGATAAATTAATATTTGAGGCAACACAAACCTTTATATTATGGTCTACAAGACCAGAAAGGAATGCACAGCGAATTGTATCACAATAAGCAGTTATCTTACATGTCACTGAACATTGGTGTTCCAACATCAATGACTGCTTGATAAGCATCCTACATGTACTGGATCACTGTGTCCTTATCTGTGTTATGTGTAGGAAAAGCTCCAAAAATGGAAACTGACTTCCTAGACTGCAAATACTAAGGAACAAATAAGGTGACGTGTGTGAACAGAGTAACTCAAAATCCAATAAAAATAAATTTAATTACTGATCTCATGAACTCTGGGAATAAATTACTGTGAAACAGTAGACTAGCTGATTGTCTAGAAGTGAATTTATTCTCAAAGTAAATTTTAATACCTGAAGACAACATTTTGCTTTTTAATTTATTTTACAGATATATGCTAAATTACTTGCATAGGCAAACATAACTTGAACATTTTCTCAATACTGCTTAAAATAATTTTCTATAAATAAAATAAAATTATATTGTTTTAATTATTCTTTCAATGACATCTCATGATACTAACTGGAACTCTTCTAGAAGGAAAGGAGCGCCACTCTCTACTTAACAGTTTTACATGAGTGTGAATATAAACTTTATTCAATTTTAAGATTATAAATTAATATGTACCACTTAGAAAAAATTTATTTAATTTTTTACATTTAAAAAATTTTAATGATTATTGAGACTTTTACCTGATAAAACTTTTTGGCCTCATCCGAAGCTTGTGGGTAGGATGCACAGGGTTCTTCAATTGAATAACAAAACTTAGATCTGTGTTCCTCTCGAGGTAACAACTATCTCTCGTGCGGCAAGTTCCTCAGAAACCCATATTCAATAGCAGCAAGGAAATACATAACAATCATGTAGAAGTTAATGCCTGGAATGCAACAGAAGAAACGTGTCTAGAATCACTAATTGTCTATTCAAAAAGGGAGTTCACAAAATGACAGAGTCTGTCAGTATAATTTAGTCAGTCCATCCTTCAAACCAGTTGATTGAATTAGTTGGCTCTAGTAAATACATGGGACTAGGAGAGCTCAGGGTTAATCACAGTCAGGAAATTTTGCACATCAGGGGCATGCATGGTCTGGGTGCAGATACTTGCAAATAAATCTACCTGATTTGATCCATTTACAAATTATTTGTATTCTGTATTTATTTGCTCTTCAGTTAGGAAGACTATAATCAGGTTTGGCTGAGGAAAACTTTTACTTTAGCTTAGGTGTATTTATCGCTGATGCACAATATACATTACTTGCAGAGACTATATGCGTGAATTGAAGAAGTTTTGCATGGATTATCTTGTTCCATCCTTTCAGTTCTTTCAGACAATCATGTTCTGATTCCCTTTCCAATCACCCTCCAATATATTTCCTTAACTTTCAGTTCACTATCTTTCTTTGACTTCTTGATGTTCTTTTCAACCAAGCATTCCCTCTGGTACTGGTGCATATTCTGTCTTTGAACTGTACATATGCTTCTGAATCCCTGTGTTTATTGAGTCTACCATGATCCTGGCAGGTCCCAGCAGGCATGGGTTACTTCTTAGCCTAATTCTCGGATTGGCTTCTGAGGTCACAGGCATGATTAGTTGCTTTCTGTCAATGAATCACATCTTCTTGTGTTTCCACTTAACAACCAAAGAACAAATATGATTCTCAATCTAATTGTCAGGGAGATTGCCAAGTCAGCAGAGCCAATGACACAAAGGAGGAAAAGACACAAGTAATAGACAAGAATTTAAGGAAATGTTCCTCCGTCCTGTAGGTAGAAAGCCATTTTCTCACAATTTGGAGCCTGGTACACGAAGTGACCTCATTTAGCTTCTTTGTAATTTTAACCCAAATCTCCAAAATTGAATAAATAATTGTGGGAAAAAAAACATAACTTTGAGCTGTCTACAGTGGGCCTAAAAGAATTTTGCTCATTAAAAAGTATTATGGGCCAGGTGCAGTGTCTCAAACCTATAATATCAGCACTTCAGGAGGCCAAGGTGAGAGGGTTACCTGAGCCCAGGAGTTCGAGACCAGCCTGGGCAACTTGGGGAGACTTCATCTCCACAATAAAAAAAAAAAAAATTTTTAAAGTTAGCTGGGTGGTGGCGTATGCCTCTGGTTCCAGCAACTTGGAAAACTGAGGCGGAAGGATTGCCTGAGCCCAGCAGGTTGAGGCTACGATGGCCATGAACTTGGTACTGCACTCCATCCTGGACGACAGAGTGAGATTCTAACTCAAGAAAAAAAAAATATGCTTTTTTTAAAAAATGCATTTACAAAATGCACTTAAAAATTTCGTTTATAACATGAAAAAGTGCTCAGCCTCACTCATTATCAGAGAAATGCAAATCAAAACCACATTAAGATACCACCTAACCCCTATAAGAATGGCCATTATTAATAGAACAAACAATGACAGATGATCGCGAGGATGTGGAGAAAAAGGAATGCTTCTACACTGCTGGTAGGAATGCAGACTAGTGCGACCTCTTTGGAAGACAGTGTGGCGATTTCTGAAAGAACTAGATATTGACCTTCCATATGACCCAGTAAATCCCCTATTGGGAATATACCCGGAGGAACTCAAATCATTCTATGACAAAGATACCTTCACACGTATGTTTGCTGCAGCTCTATTCACAATAGCAAAAACATGTAACCAACCGTGTTGCCCATCGAAGTTGGACTGGATAAAAGAAATGTGGTACATATACACAATGGAATATTATGCAGCCATAAACAAGGACAAATATATGGACTTTGTAGCAACTTGGATGGATTTGGAGTCGATCATACTCAGTGATTTATCACAGAAACAAAGAACTGAGTTCCATATGTTCTCACTCATAAATGGACCTTGAACAATTGTAATGCTATGAGAAAGTTATTAGCAGTAGTGGAAAAGAGGCAGGGGAGGAGGGTGGGATTGGTAGTTGAGGGAAACTGCTACAAGAGGGAGGGGCATACCTCATCAACAAGGGTTTAATGTTTAATGTTTATATACCCTGAATTGTACCCCACATCTCTATAATAAATAAATAGATAAATAAATAAATAATTTCATCTGCAATGGGTTTTGTGACTAAATCTGCAACTAAATATTTGAGAAACAATAGATACACAGCTATTAGAATTTCCCTGTGGTGATGTTTGTCTTTAAAGGCTAAAATAAATCTTTCAATGTGAAATTTGAAATCATAGTCAAGCTGGTTTTTTTTTTTCAGATTGGACCTTCAGAAAGGCAGAATACCACAGTGATTAAGAAAATAGATTTTGGTTCTTTGTTTTGCTAAGCACTGGTCATGCCATGTGTTGTTTGAGCTATGACTGTCATATTATCTTAGCTTTGACCTCCTCCTCTAACTTGAGGAGGTGAATCTCCTCTCTCTCTTTCTCTCTCTCTCTGGTCTACTTTCTAAATAAACTATATTTTGTAATCTAAAAATAAGGACAATAGATTTTAGAATAGATAAATGAATGTTTAGATTCTATTACTATCTTTCTGCAAATAAAATTTCTCAAACTCTCTTAGCCTCTGTTTGAGGATTGTATTAAGGGGATATTAATATTAAGAATGTGGTAAGCATTGGATTAAACTGTGCCTCTGAAGAGCATAAATAAGGTGCCAGAGTTTAGTGAGTGTGAAATAAATGGTAGCTAGTTGAGAAAACGCTGAGAGTATGAGGAAGTAGCAGTAGTAACTCTGTAACCCTGAGGACTATAGAACAGGGGTCCCCAATCCTTGGGCCATAGACCAATACCAGTTTTGGCCTGCTAGGAGCTTGCCACACAGCAAAAGGTAAGCGATGGTGAGAGAATCTTCATCTGCATTTACAGCAGCTTCCCATTGCTCTCGTTACCACCTGAATTCTGCCTCCTGTCAGTTAGTAGCAGCCTTAGATTCTCATAGGAGTGCAAATCCTGTTGCGAATTGTGCATGGGAAGGATCTAGGTTGTGCGCTCTTTATGAGAATCTAATGCCTGGCGATCTGACTTGGAACTGAGATGGTGATACTAGTGTTCGAGAGAGGCTGCAAATACAGATGAACATTAGCAGTGAGAATTGACTGCACAGAAATCATAATAAATCAGTTGCTTGCAGCCTCAGATCAAAACCCTACCAGTGAGTGGCAAGTGAGTTGATGTTCTTCAATTGTATTGCTACATTTGGTGGATATTCTTAAGTCAGAATTCAACACTTATTTTAATCCATGCATGACCCACGCATTATTTTATTTGCCACTTCCATCTGCGGCTCTTTTTTTAATGGTGACTTGTATGATTATCTCATTAGATATTACAATTTAATAATAATATAAATAAAGTGCACAATAAATGTTATGTGGTAGAATTATCCCCAAACCATTCCCCCACCCCTGGTCTGTGGAAAAATTATCTTCCATGAAACCAGTCCCTGAAGCCAAAAACGTTGGCGAATGCTACCATGGAGAATCATCTTCTTTGATATTTAACTATAGTGCATCATAGTGCTATATATTGTAAGTTAGAAATGACCATCCTAAAATGAACTTTCTTATTTTGTTTCTAAAATTGATTGGTCTCCTGGGATGTTACACAGAAAACTGTGTATCTTTTTTTTTTTTAACTTTTTTTTTTTTTTTTTTGAGTCGGAGTCTCACTCTGTCGCCCAAACTGGAGGGCAGTGGCCGCTCCCGGCCCCCGCAGCCTCGACCCGCTGGGCTCCGGCGATCCTTCCGCCTCAGCCTTCCGAGGAGCCGGAATTACAGGTGCGCGCTACCACGCCCGGCTGATGTGTTGATCTATTGTAGAGATGAGGTCTCCCTGCCCAGGCAGGTCTCGAACCCGCGGGCTCAGGCAATCCACTCACCTCGGCCTCCCAAAGGCGCGGGATGACAGGCTGAGCCACTGAGCCCGGTGAAAATTGTATATCTTTACAAAGGAAATAATCAGATGTTACCTCTAACTTATTCCATCCCCAGATAAAAGTAGGACAAGCCTCATGGCCAGAGACCAGAAAGGAAGCCTGGGGCATGTGTAACCGCTTACCTCCCCAGCCACTGTTGATTGATATGCAGCCAGGGGCTCCAGCATCATAAGCGCAGACTGAAGTCTTGGAAGCTCTGAATATCGATCTGCAGAATAGGGAATACATAAAAATCCTCTAAGATGCACGTGCTGCTTGCCAACAAAAAAGGAAAAGAGGGCTAATTCTTGCTAATATATGATCTGTTCATTGCCTTTCACTTGCTACCACACACTTTGAGAGACGGGCACTTCTCAGAGGTAGCAGTCTGTAAAGACCCCTCGTTGACTGAGCAGGGCCAACAGAAGATTTCACTTCACAGGCAGCCTCTTTCACTCACTTGATCCTCTCCAAATGGGCTAAGGGCAGCTTAAAATCATTAAAATGTGCAAGAAGTGATTTTCCATACCAAGGTACTGCATTCTAGTACTTGTTTCATTCTATGTTCAAGGTGCCTATTCACTTCTGGGACAATTTGGAAAATAATTTCTTGAAAATGAGAAGCTGGTTCAGTTAGAGAACCTCTGTAATAGAGAAATTAGTTCAGAGACTAGAAGGAACAAAAACTGGGTAGAGAAATTAAACAGAGGAAATAAAGGAAAAGAACCTTCTAGAAACATTGAATTCCAAACTGAAGCATCACGTCTCCACTCAGTTTCTTTATCTTACTGTATGTTTGAGTGGTCTAGTTACTAGGACTGATATTCCCTGCTTTCATTCCTTTCTTCTGCCTGAATATAAATAACAGAAAGAAGACTGTGTATTCACTGCTATACCTTACATTCCCTTTCCATAAACATTGTATGAATAAAAGCCCGACTTTTAAGGGAAAGTATGCTGTTTACTGTATTTGTATGGCATTTCACACTGGTTTTTGGAGCTGAAAGAAATTTTGGTCATATTTTCTCACTAATACCACCTCATGATACAAAAGCATTTTTAGTACCACATTTCACTTAGAGGACTGTTAGGCTTTTAACATGATGATATCTCAGGGAGTGAGGATTTTAAATCTAGAAGGAGACATTTCTTCTCCAAGTAAAATGCTTTTGCAGCTCAAATAAATTCATTTTAAAACTTTTCATATTTCTTTTACTAGAAAGTCTATAAAGAATAAAAGAGGGTATGCAAATAATTTTCCAGACAAAAGAATTCATTAGTTAAGTCAAAATAAGTTCAAAATACTGAAAGTTAAATGATTGTTATGTCTGTACACACTGTGAGTAGCAGAGAGTAACCTTTAACACCTTTGATATGATGACACTTGAAGTAATGAAATTAGAAAAAGGCAAACTTTTCTGGTTACAATTAAAATATTCATGCCTGTTTTATATAGCATTCCGTAAAATACGGTGAGTGTCCAGAGAATGTTGCCTTTATCCTTTGGTCCAAACTGAGTAAAATATTTGTTTGTGCCTGTTATAAGACCTTGTACCTTTTCAATTGACCCATATGGCTCTAGACATCAATGGTTGTTTTGTTACTATGTACTGGAAAATCTTCCAAGTTACCATTAATCTGGTCACCAAATGGGGGATAGCCATCATTTACATCTGCAGCTGATCCTAGATTTAGGGCCAAACCTACAGAAAAGAAGCTCAGGAATAGAGAGGTAGACATCATCATAGAAGACCACATCCTTTCACTGCCCATCATGTTTAAGCCTAACCCTCAAACTGAAGGAAATTATATAGCAGACAGAGGTCAACTAATCTGATCACAAGTTAGAGAATGACCAATCTCTGAATGCACTGAAAAAAGAGCTCCTGCATAGCTATCATGAGCAAATAAATGGGCATCTGTCAATAGAGATTTAGTAACTCAAACTATATTTAGTATCACAAGTTGCCTCAAGTAAACAATTTACTCCAGGTAGCCAAATGGTCAATTATTTCCTGTTGCTTAAATTGTCTAAATATCAGATTTGAAAACAGTACCTTAAGTATTCATTTAGCCCAAACAAATACTTACATTACTTTATAAAAGTCATCTCTCGCTAACACTAAGTTAAGAAAAAAAGTAAAGAGGAAAAAAAAAAAGAACACATTTGCCTTGGAACAGATTAAAAGATGAAACTAAACTTTTCTCTCTGAACCAGTATGGTTTACATTGTACTTTTTTGGTGGCTTCATGATCTAGTGTAGGGAGGAAAGAGTAGCATTTACTTACTTCTGATTACTTGCTAAGACCTCTCTATTTCATGTGATTTCACAGTAATTCTGTGAAATATATATTGTTATAACTATCTTAAAGATTATAAAAACAACAGAGCCTAAAATAGATTTATTGTCTGGTATTGATACAAGAATGTAAATGGCGTCTGTGCCCAAAAGGAAGATTTGATAACATAATTCAGAAGGCATTGTGTAGGGTACCAGAAGCGTCTTCCCTTTTTGCCCTCCAATGCATGCTTCTTCAGGCTTATCTAAACAAATCTAAAAAAAAAAAGATTTGATATTTTAAAATAATTCTATTAACTTCCTCTTTGAATATCTATTTATAGACACACATACACATATAGTGTTTACAATGTATTCATATATATAAATATATGAATTTTTAAAAAATCTAACACTCAGAACAGTAAAGCTTTCCTTGTCTAACATCCAGTTGAAGTCTTCTACATGCTAAAGTAGTAAAATGTGATCCACCTTAGAAAATAAATCAATCCACAATAGGAACACAGAACTGAATATTATTGCAAAATTATCAGTCAAGGGCTGATTCTTAATTAAACATGTATAAGTACAGTCTAGAAGTTCAATATGTCAAAAATGTCATGCATGCTAACCTCAAAGCTAAAAATAAAATTTTAGACATAAAAACTGTAATATGTTAAGTGAAAAATATGTAAGCAGCATGGGCAGCAGACTAGATATTACAGGACAAAGGTGAATGAGTTTGAAGACACAGGAATACAAACGGTCCGACAGAAACAGACAGAAAAGACTATGGTAAGAGGTAAAAGAATTACTACTTATCTGTAGAACAACTTGAAGCAGGATTCCAATTACAGCTTCCTATGTAATTGGAATCCTCAAAAAAGTGGAGGAGAGAAGAAGAAAAAATATCTGAAAAAATAATGACCATCACAGTTACAAAGTTGATTAAAAATATAAAACCACAGATCCAAAAACCTCAATGAAACCCAAAGATTAGGAATGGAAAGAAAACTGTACCATGATTCTTCTTAATCAAACGATATCAAAATCAATTATAAAGAAGGAATATTTAAACTAGCCAGAGGAAAAAAGTGACTGGAAATACAAGTAAGAAAGCAATGAAGCAACATTTTTAAATAAATAATTTTTAAAAAATAAAGTCAGCCTAGATTCCCTACCCATCAAAAATGTTTTTGTTTTAATACAAACCTTCACAGACGTGCAAAAACTGAAGACTATCTCACAAGTAGACTTGCAATACAAGAAATATTAATGGATGTTCTTCAAGTAGAAGAATGATGCAAACAGAGGACTACCACACATGGTAACTACATTTATTAATATATAAGATCATTTAATTAATATAAGAACCACTCTTTAAAAGACAATGAATTATGATCAGGAATTGGTTGCCAGTTCCAATTTCCATAAGGATGTCTCCTGCATTTTCTAAGATTCTTATTGTTTGAGGTTTTACATTTAGGTCTTTGATCTATTTAGAGTTAATTTTTGTGTATGGTATAGATAGGGGTCCTGTTTCAATGTCCTGCATGTGATCAGCTAGTTTTCCCAGCACTATTTACTGAATAGGTTCTCCTCTCCCCAGTGGTTGTTGTTGGAGACTTTGTCAGAGATAAGTTGGTTGAGAAATTGAGACTTTGCTTCTGGAATTTCTATCCTGTTCCATTGGTCTATATGCCTGTTCTGGTACCAATACCAGGCTGTTTTGATTACTGTGGTCTTATATTAAAGTTTGAAGCCTGAAAGTGTGAAACCTCCTGCTTTATTTCTTTTGCTAAGGATTATTTTGGCTATTTGTGGTTGCTTATGTTTCCATATAAATTTCTTTTTTGTCATTTCCAGGTCTGAGAAGAAAGATATGGTAATTTAATGGGTATTGCATTGAATCTGTAGATTGCTTTTGGTAGGATGGACATCTTAACAATGTTGATTCTTCCTATCCATGAGCATGGAATATTTTTCCATTTCTTTGTGTCTTCTTGGATTTCTTTGAGCAGGGTTTTGTAGTTCTCGTTGTAAACGTCTTTCAAAACCTGAAGTGCCCATACCATAAAAAATAAGATAGACAAGTGGGACCTCTTCAAACTGACTAGCTTCTGCAAAGCAAAAGAAACTATCAAGAGAACAGGGAGACAGCCCACAAAATGGGGGAAAAAAATATTTGCCAACTGTATATCTGACAAAGACCTAACATCTAGGATCTATAAGGAACTCAAACGCACCAAAAAGGAAAAAAAAATAGCCCCGTTAAAAAGTAGGCAAAAGACATGAATAGACAGTTCTCAAAAGAAGATATACGGATAACCAACAGACACATGAAAAAGTGCTCAACCTCAGTCATCATCAGAGAAATGCAAATCAAGACCACATTGAGATACCACCTAACCCCAGCCATCATTAATAAAACAAACAACAACAGATGCTGGTGAGGATGCGGAGAAAAATGAACGCTTCTACACTGCTGATGGGAATGCAAACTAGTGCAACTTCTTTGGAAGACAGTGTGGCGATTTCTGAAAGAATTAGAAATTGACCTTCCTTTTGACCCAGCAATTTTCCCTTATTGGGAATATGCCCGGAGGAACTCAAATCATTCTACAAAAAAGACACACATGCACACACATGTTTGTTGCAGCTCTATTCATAATAACAAAAACATGGAACCAACCATGTTTCCCACTGAAAATAAAAAAAATGTGGTACATATAAACATGGAATATTATGCAGCAATAAAGAAGGACAAACATATGGACTTCGCAGCAACTTGTATGAATTTAGATTCTGTCATACTCAATGATCTATCACAGAACCAAAGAACAGAGTACCATATGCTCTCACTCATAAGGAGACCTTGAAAAATTATCATAATACTACATGAAAGGGATTGACAGTAGTGGGAAACTGCCAGGGGAGTGGGTGGGGTTGACAGTTGAGGGAAACTGCCAGGGGAGGTAGGGGCACACCTCATCAACAAGGGTACCTGCATAATGAATCTAACCCCTAATTGTACCCCATATCTTAAAAAAAAATGGATTACAAAAACAAAATAATAACAGTGCAGGATTTATGCCATTGGTAAAATTGAGAATTATAAAAATAATAGCAAAAACGGAAGAAATGAAAGTATACTATGTCTGACATCCAATGAAAGATTATGATACATAAAGAATCAAAATAATACCTGCTTTCAAAACCTCTATTTAACTACATTGAATGTCCTAACCAAAGTAATTAGGGAAGAAGAATAATAAAGGCATCCAAATTGGAAAGAAACAAAATTATTTCTTTTCACAGATAACATAATCTTACATGTAGAAAACACTAAAGAGCCTACAAAAAAGCAGTTGAAATTAATATACAAATTCAGCAAAGTTGGAGAATACAAAATCAACACACAAAACTTAATCACATTTCTACACACTAGAGTGAACTATCTGAAAAGTAAATTAATTTTGAAAATGTGTTTATAATAGCATCAAATAGAAAAAATACTTAAGAATGAACTTAACCAAAAAGACAAAAGATTGGTTCACGGAAAAATATTTCCTTGAATGAAGGAAATGAAAGAAGACACAGAAAATTGGAAAGAGACATTCTTGGTTTGGAGGATTTAATATTGTTAAGATAGCAGTACTGCCCAAAGTTATCTACATATTTACTGCAATGCCCCCCAAATCCCAATGATATTTGTTGCAAAAAATAGAAAACTCCATGCTATAATTCGTAGAAAATATCAAGGTTCCCTAAATAGCCAAAATGATATTGGAAGAGAAGAACAAAATTGAACGTCTCATAATTCCCAATCTCAAAAGTTATTACGAAGCTATAGTACTCAAAACAGAGTAATACGGGACTAAAGATTGCCATACAGTCTAATAAAATAGAATAGAAATCTCATAAATAAGGCCTCAATGTATGGTCAAATGATCTTTGAGAGAGGTGCCAGGACCAATGTGTAAAGGACAGTCTTTCCAAAATCGGTACTAGGAAACTTAACATCCAAGTGCAAAAGAATGAAGGTGAACCTTGACCATACACCATATACTGACACCAATGAAAAAAAACCAACAACTCAAAAGTCAGAGCAAAAACTACAAAATGTTTAGAAAAAAACATTTGGTAATATCTTCATAACATTGGTTATGACAATAATTTGAGGGCTATGCAATCAATCTTTACTCACAATACTTTAAACAACAAATGTGGTGGATTTCTTCTCACACCAATCAGTTTTCCAACTCTCCAGACTTGAATTGGGTTGTCCTACATTTAATTTAATTCTGGCACTAAGTTCCTGTGGTTCAGAGGCTTAATCCTACCAGATTTTTCTTACTTTAGATGCTACTCATAGGGATCAGATACCCAGGTTATCCACACTTATCTCTGACTTGACCACAAAGTTCAGAGTTGGGAGGTTCCCACCATGTTCCTTCTCCTTCCAGGTTTGAGGATTTGCTACAGCAGATCACAGAATTCAGACCAGCACTTCACTTACTATTAAAACCATATCATAAAGGATACTCCTCAGGAAACAGAGCACAAGTGATGCATAGGTCAAGGAGGGGAGTATGTGCAAGAAGCTGCCATGCCCTTTCCTCCTAGAGTTCAAAGTGTTCCTGAACCCAGAAGCACTCTGAATGTTACCATTTGGGATTTTTAAAGGGAGGTTTCATTACACAGGCATGATTGACTAAATTAATGATCTTTTGTGATTGACTAGAGCTCCAGCCTCTGCCTTCTCTGGAGGTTGGTGGGTGGTGTAAGACTGGAAGTTCAAAGTTTCTAATCAAGGTTTGATTTTTTTTTTTGTCTTTCTGCTTCACCCTGAAGTTATCTTGGAAACCCATAGGAATCATCTCATTAGAACAAATGGTTCTTATCACCTGTATCACTCAGAAAATTTCATGGTTGGATTGCCTGAGCCCGCGGGTTGGAGATCCGCCTGGGCAACGAGACCTCATCTCTACAATAAATCAAAAAATCAGCCGGGCGTGGTAGCGCATACCTGTAATTCCAGCTACTTGGAAGGCTGAGGCGGAAGAGTTGCTGGAGCCCAGCAGGTCGAGGCTGTGATGGCCGGGAGTGGCCACTGCACTCCTGTCTGAGCGACAGAGTGAGACTCCAACTCAAAAAAAAAAAAAAAAAGAAAAGAAAATTTCATGGTTTTCAGGAACACTCTGCCAGAAAACAGAGATGAAGATCAAATATGTTTCAATGAAACTATACTATGAAAACATATATCAAAAGCATAGGCAACCAAAGTAGTAATAGATAGACTGCATCAAAATCTAAAAGTTTCTGTTCACCAAAGGACACAATCAACACAGAAAAAAGTAAATCTATAGATTGAAAACCAATTTTCACAAATCATTTATGAGGAGGAGCTAATAATCAGAATATATAAAGATTGTGTGAGCTGAACAAGAAAAATAATGCAATTTAAAAATGAACAAGGAACTTAAGACTTTTTTTTCCAAAAAAGGTATGCAAATGGCAAAACAAGCACATGAAAAGATGTTCAACATTACTAATAATTAAGGAATTGCAAATCAAAATTACAATGAGCTATTTACTTTAGATCCATTAGAATAACTATTGTAAAACAAACAAAAACGAGAAAATAAGTGTTGGACAAGACGTGGTGAAATTAGAACATATGTGCACTATTAAAGAAAATTTAAAATGGTGCACAATTTAAAAAATTTAATTGATAAATACGTGGAAATAAGTAGGAAAATACAAACCACAATGTAGAGAAAAATTTCAAAAAATCTTAACTGATGCACAACTGACACATTGTTAGAATTATCGGAACAGGAAATAAAAACACTTATTTTGTCAGTAATCTAAATGTTCAGAAAGTTAAGTAGACAAATATAAAATACAAAAAGCCCCCAATAAAATTCATAGAAATAAGAACTACAATGTATGAAATGAATTAGATAACATTTTTGTGAAATAACAACTAATTAGATATGCCAATGGAAAGATTAGAAAACGTAAAAGACATCACTAAAAACACACACACACACACACACACACACACACACACAAAAGAGACACAGAGGAAAAAAAAATTGAAGGCGATCATTGACTCTATTAATTGTAAACTATAACGCTGCACACCAGAGGATGAATTTTATGTAGGACACACAAAAAAAAGTAAAGCGAGATATTTTGGCCACACCAGATGAAATGTAGACTGTGACAGGTGACTCTGTGGTATTAAAATGGTATCACATAACCACTGAAGGGTGTGAAGATGAGAAAAAAATGGCCTAAAGAACTTTTTTAATGATTCATAGAGTAAATCTATTTATCTATAGAGTACGACTAAAAGTCTGTCTTGTTCTGCCTAAATAGAATAAGGGCAAAATTTGAAAAGCAAATGTTAAATGAATTATTACAGTGTGTGGCTAATGGTAAGCATCCTAATAAGGTTTCATTACCATATCTGTGGGGGTCCAGCCCCACAAGGGTTGTGAGGCTTCCTAAGGAGAGATGGATAGGCGAAAGACGAAAACATTATACTTGGACACCTGCTTCCTGAACAGATGACAATTTAATGTTAGTTAACACAGAGCTTTTATACCATTCATAAAGGGGCAAGACAAAGAAAATTCCTTCACGTACATATGCTTTAAAAGTTACCACCATCTAGCGGTCTAGAAGCGACAAACTAGCCAAGAACACTATCTACTTTTTAGTTAATGAGTCTTTATCATAAAGCCAAAAATGATATTTTTAGTTCAAAGTCCCAAATTACAGTCCTTGAAATATCTCAAGAAAGTTTCCAAGTGTACATTTCTTCATGTAGCAGTAATTTTCCTTCTGGGGCTTCTGTGACCTTCAGAGCTTTGTAATTGCCTCTCTTGTCCAGGTGTCTTCATTACTTTTCTCTTATCCTGCAGTGTTTATTTCTTAAAAAAAACTCAAAAGAAGCTTTTAGTGATGTTTCCCAGGCCCCCAAGGTTGCTTTCTGTATTTAGTTAATTTATCATAAAAGTGTCTGATTAGTATATTATGAGTTCAGTGAAAACCCACTCTATACATGTTAACTTAGAGTTTTAACTATTGAATTAAGTAAAAACCTTAATGATTAATCTTTATCCTAAGTCAGTGAAAACAGTGTTATAAATCACCTACATAACTCCTAGATCAGTGTTAGGACTTACAATGAATTCATAATGAACTTACTATAAACTTGTGCTTCTAAAAAACCTTATGTCTAAACACTAAACTGCATAATTCTAAATCAAATAAGGAGTGAATATACTTATATCATTTTTACTCAAGCAATATCTAGTAACTTATAATCAAGTGAAAGAAAGCATTCCTGATGTGCTTCAGAGTTTAACCCTTGCATATGTTAGAAAAGGCCAAATGGCATAGTGGGAAATGGAAAAATGAATCATGACATTCTCAGGTTAGCTGTGAGTACTTCGCATAAACATGCCATTTTCTTCTTCCACGACTGCACAGAATTCTTTGGCGGTACCAAACAGCAAAGGTGGAAGACAGAATGGCCTCAGCTTCCCAGGCTCACACTGCAGCCCAGGGTCTTCGGCTCACCAGGACCCTGTCAATCAGGTGGGCCTCCAAGGCTGGCTCCCAACACATATCCTTATTGTTATTAGTGTCAATAACTCTGTAGGAGTCAGACAGATCTAACTCCCTGAAGAAGCCTTCCCCTTCCCTGAATCCCAGTGGTCTATTTTGGTTGGCCAAAGTTTCTATTACAAATCCTAGTTACAGCTACAAAGCTTATTTAATGTAAAGAGATTAAGTATGTTAGTAAGTGGAGATTCAAAAAGTTTAAAAAAGACAAATATGGCTCTTCTTCGGAATGCATGGGTTTCATCATCTGCATTCTCTAATTTTTTTGAGATTTAATTCCAAGAATTATAAAAGAACTGTATAAAAGTATACTTCTACACCGTTGGTGGGAGCGCAAACTAATACAACCTCTGTGGAAAACAGTGGGGCGATTCTTAAAAGATCTAAAAATCTACCATATGACCCAGCAATCCCCTTGCTGGGAATATATCCTGAGAAATTAAAATCATTCTACCATAAAGATACATGCACGTGTATGTTTATTGCAGCATTATTCACAACAGGGAAAACATGATGCCACCTGTGCTGCCCATCAAAAGTGGACTGCATGAAAAAAATGTGATACATCTATGCAATGGAAAACAATGCAGTCATAAAAAAGGAAAAACTCATAAACTTCACAGCAACTTGGATGGATTTAGAGTCTATTATACTCAGTGATGTATTACAGAAACAAAAAGCTGAGTACTACATGTTCTCACTCATAAGTGGTCCCTGAACATTTATCATAATACTACAAGAAAGAGAGGAAGCATAGTGGAACACTGCCAGAGGAGGCAGTGGCTAACAGCACCAATAAGAGTAGCTGATTTCAAACTAGGAGAAGTGGGGTCCATAGGGAGGCCCAAACTTTAACTGTACAATGACTTCTTTTCTACCTAATCCTGAACTGTACCCCACGTTTTTAAAATAAATAAAAATAAATTTTAAAAAACAAAAATAAAAATACACATAAGTTTTTAAAAAGTATTGGAAAAAATTGTTTCTCTCATGGTACAGGTTTGTACTTCAGAATTTTTAAATCTGTGCGTGTATTTATTAGGCTTGGATACATAAGTAAATATATTGTAGGTAATGAGTGACTCCATTCTCATTGTTGAGAAAAGAAGTTACCAGTAAGCAAAGGGAGCATGCTAGGATGAGCATCATGGTACTAGATTAGAGTCACAAGTATCAGTAGAAACTCATGTTTATTTTGGTATACATGCAGATAGTAGGTACAGATATAGATATAGATTCTTCAACTCTGTTAACTGAGAGGGCATAGAAGTAGAGCACCTAGATTTTACCTCTAAGCATCATCATCCACTGAGAGAAATCAGGCTACTTGAAGGCACTGGCTGATTCTAGGATGGGGACAGGAGAAAGACAAGATGTGTCTGGGGCATTTTAGAGTGCTAGAAAACAAGAAAGTGTGGGGGTAGGGGAGATAAGAGCTTGTCAAATGCCTACCTATAAAGTCAATGGCCAAAAGTAGAATTATTTAAGCCCCCAAACAATTAACAATAGTATTGGATTATTACTTATCAATAAAATACATATCCATAAATACATATGGCTATAAATAAGTTATTGAGTAAAATAATAAGAGATGCATTATTTTTATGTAAGGGATTCAATTAATCATTGTAGTAGCAATGGGGGAAACAGAAAATAACCACTAGAATATAATAGTAATAATTACTGCAAGAAAGAGTCTCTGCTCTTGAAAAACTAAAGAGAAACAATATTCCCCCAAATATATATATATATTTTTTGAGTTGGAGTCTCCCTCTGTCACCCAGACTGGATTGCAGTGGCCGCTCCTGGCCACTGCAGCCTCGACCTGCTGGGCTCCAGCAATGCTTCCGCCTCAGCCTTCCAAGTAGCTGGAACTACAGGCGCGCACTACCACGCCCAGCTAATTTTTGATTTACTGTAGAGATGAGGTCTCGCCAAGTTGCCCAGGGAGGTCTCGAACCCGCGGGCTCAGGCAATCCACACACCTTGGCCTCCCAAAGTGCTGGGATTACAGGCTGAGCCACCGAGCCCGCCTCCCCCAAATATTAATGACTCTGATGATTCTAACAAATGCCCACAAATTTTGATATTCCTTCCCAGGGTGAACTTAATTCCCTTCTTCTTGAGTATAAGCTTGACTTAGTTAGTTATATACCTCTAATGAATAGAATATGAAAAGGGAAAATCTACAATGAAGAAACCTAGTACACACCACCCCAACCAAGTGATCAAAGTTGATACCATGTCCCAAAGGCCCTTAAGCTTTGTGATATTCTTTAGAAAGAACCATTACTTCAGTCAAATCATGAGAAGATATCTAACAAATTCAAATGTTATAAGTAATGCTAATATTATGTGCCTCCAGTTTTTATTCTAGACTATAGGAAACTGGCAGAAAAGTGGGGAAATCAAAATGAAATTTATAGATGAGGTTATTGTATTACACCCACCCATGCTAATTTTTTTTAGTTTTGATCATTGTACCATAGTTAGGTCACACGACGATATCTTGGTGAAGAATACATACATAATTTTCTGAGTATCATTGCTAATGGTAAGTTTAAAATTATCTCAAAGTTATGTGTCTTTAAAAATTTAGTTCAAAACTTCAAAAAATGTTGAATGAAATCAGATAAATACTGAATCACACACTGAAGATGAGTTTGCACAACATCCTTTGTCACATCTTCTGTCAACTAAAGCAATTTACTTCTGCCAATAAAGTGATTTTGGAAACATAAAAAACAAAACAAAATAAACAGAAATTCTTAAAACATCATTATTGATGTATATTGCCTTTAGAAATAAACTTTTAACAGTGTTGAACCACAGCCATTATCTTGATAGCTGAAAGACAATCTACTTAATTTAATGAAATACAAAAGCACACATCTTTGTAAATGATATTGACCAATTTGAGAAAAATAGACAGAAGAGGAAAAAAATTCTAAATAGTAAAAATAATACTATGTATTTAAACTTCTATCTTTTGTGTATCTGGTACAGCACAAATTATTAATGTTAAATTGCTGAAATAGAATCTCTTTAAAAAATTTCATTTATGTGTTTACCATCTCATTGATGTAATATATTTTTTATTTAACAACAATAAAAACAGCAATAATATGACACAGGAAAGAAATTTGTGATGCTGTCTTATTTTTTCTCAAAAAGTTTACCTGGCCTGTGACAATTAGTGAACATTCAAAAGTAAACAAATGCGTAATTTTTAAAATTCCTACTATCAATTTTACCTGAATGACCACATTCAATAAAATTGTGCTGCTCTGAAACTATGAACCCTGAATGAGAAAATAATATATACCATTAATTCTCTTAGATATAATATGATTTCCAAATAGCAATTTCAGTTCTGCCTTCTCTAGGCTACATGTCACTAAAACGCCAAGGTCTTCCCCAACTAAGGGATCATAGTATTAAAATGATCCAGGTTCTTTGAGGACACTGTGCCAACATTGTTGAAATTAAACACTTAAGAGAACGTTAGAGGAAAGTAGAAACACCTAGTAGAGTGCCTCACACACTATTAGTGACCAAGCAATTTTGATGGTTTCATAAGCAACTTACTAGTGTAAGAATAATGATATTAGAAATGTATCCTTCAACTTGGTGGTAAATAACCCGTGCACATCTGATTCCTATTTGGAGAAATGATCCTGAAAGGTGAAAAGTCTCACCACCTCAAAGGTATACAATATATAATTAATTAATTAATATATCATCTTCCAGAAAGGAAAAGAAAGCTTATGGTAGTTTATAAGACTATGGTAACAGAAGAAGAAACTATACATAAAATAATATTTTTCTAAAAAAAAGAAATCGGTGTCTCCTATTCTTAATAGGCCTAAGAATTGTAATAATTCCCTCATAAATATATCTTTAAAGAACAGATTATGCCTTGAATCTGAACCTCATGACACAAGCTGGAGGCACAAATCGTTTCGTGCTCTTGTTTAGATTCCATGTCCATAAAGAAATTTGGCTTCCTCAGCAGATTTCTCTACAGGCACAAAATGCCCTGTCCAGAGTGCTTGAGTGTACAACCTCTTTGGCTTCTCCATTGTAAATAGATTAATCTGTTGTGTGCTTAAAGTGAGGTGGCATTTTTTATGAGTGTTTGTTTTCTGACTTGGTTAATGCAAACAGGTTGCCCAAGTTTCATCAAAGCTGGGCACAAAAACAGAACTAACGTTCTGTTTACCAAGATGAACATTGGGTTTGGGATACAGGAGTTAGCTGGGGAGCCCCTGCTGAAGGAAGTGGCCGTTACCTCTATTCATATTGCTTTTTCAATGCTTCCTTTTATTTAATAACATTGTTCCAATAATTGAGCAAACATTTATTGTCTATTGTAAAGTAGAGAGGCACAGTGTCAGGTACTAGGAATATGAAAATAAAAAAGACATAACCAAGTGGGGCTTTGTTCAGTTTAGGAAACTCAGTTGACAAGTGAATATGACTTATGTGATAAGTGCTTCCTACACGTGTGTACAGGGAACCTGGGGGCACAGTAAAAACATATGAGTAGGGGAGGAAAGTCAAGTAATGTTTTCCAGGACGGATTCACATAGACTTGCAGGGCTGGGGGATCCTCCTTGAGAATACTACTCTTCCCTAGAATGAGGCACCATGGCATTTAGTATGGGGGAAAGATCCAGAGATTTACAGAAAAGCCACACACAAAGAAAAAGCCAGTTCACATCCATGCTCACCTAAGTACTCATGCAGTTGCAAACTGGTAATTATCTGAGGCTTACTCTTAATTCCATTAAATAGAAATTATATTTTATGGTTTTAATAACGATAAAGTTGGATTCATTTAATTTTCTGTAAATACCAATATGAGGTAATTCAGGAAAAGATAGTTACAGCATTTTGTTGGGTGATAAGTTCTCATCATATTGAAAACATCACCAATAGAAAAACCAGTGATGGTATTTCTACTTCCAGTTAAAGCAGACATTGAGTACACAATTGTGTATTTGTAGCTATCATATTTATGCGACCTTACTTATAGGCTTAAACGTGTGTTTTATTATATATGGTCACATGTGGTTATGCTTTTGCATTTGCATATTAAAATACATATTTTCAGTGATTAGTTCATGAGTTTTAAGGAAAGAAGCTGTCTCCAGAACATAAAAGTGCAAGTGAATGATGGAGAAATTGTAGCAAGTTATTAAGAAAATCTAAGATAATTGATAAACCTGGCTACACTAAACAAGACTTTCAATACAGACAAAACAGCCTGATGATATTGGCAAAAGATGCCATGTAGGACTTGCCTAGCTAGAGAGGAGAAGTCAGTGCCTAGCTTCAAAGTTTCAAAGGACAGACTGACTCTCTTGTTAGGCACTATTTCAGCTGGTGACTTTAAGTTGAAGCCAGTGCTCACTGACCATTCCAAAAATTCTAAAGCCCATAAGAATGATACGAAATCTACTCTTCTCTAGAGATGGAAAAACAAAGTCTGGATGACAGCACATCTGTTTAAGGCATGGTCCACTGTGGAGACCTGCTGCTCAGAAAAAAAGGATTCCTTTCAAAATATTATGGCTCATTGACAATGCATCTGGTCAACCAAGAGCTCTGATGGAGATGTATGTGTAGGTGTGTGTCGTTTTCATGCCTGCTAACACAACATTCATTCTGCAGCCCATGGATCAATGATTTATTTTGACTTACATCTTACTATTTAAGAAATACATTTTGACTTACATCTTATTATTTAAGAAATACATAGTAGCCATAGATAATAATTTCTCTGATGAATCCGAGCAAAGTAAATTGAGAATCTTCTGGAAAGGATTCACCATTCTAGATGCCATTAAGAACGTTCATAGTTTATGGGAAAACATCAAGATATCAACCTTAACAGGAGGAGTTTGAAGGAAGTTGGTTCCAGCCTTCATGGATGACTCGGAGGGGTTCAAGACTTCAGTAGTGGATGTCACTGCAGATGTGGAAACAGCAAGAGAACTAGAATGAGAAGTGGAGCCTGAAGATATAACTGAGTTGCTGTACTCTCATGATAAAACTTGAATGGATGACGAGTCACTTCTCCTGGATGAGCAAAGAAATTGGTTTCTTGAGATGGAATCAATTTGGTGACGATGCTGTGAACATTACTGAAATGACAACACAGTATTCGAAAGATTACATAAACTTAGTTGATAAAGCAGGGTTTGAGAGGATTGACTCCAATGTTTAAAAAAGTTCTACAGTAAGTAAAATGCTATCAAGCAACATCACATTCCAGAGAGAAGTCTTTCATAACAAAGAGTCAATCAATATGGCTAACGTCACCGCTGTCTTATTGTCTGATTGCCATAGCCCCCCAACCTTCAGCAATCACCACCCTGATCGGTCACAGCAGCCACCAAAATCAAGGCAAGGCCCTCCACCCGCAAAAAGATCACAATTTGCTGAAGGCTAAGACGAATGCTAGCATTTATTAGCAGTAAAGTATTTTAATTTTTTTAAAAATTACATATTTTATTTTGTTTTTCTTTTGATCTCATTTTCGTGTTTCTATTAGAGGGTTTCATTAATTTATTTTGAAATTGTGCATGAGTAACTTTTACTAGCCAAGAGTTTCACTTCATGGTAAAAATTACTATAAAATATTTTTAAGGAGGAAAACTTTGTTTAATATAGTTCTCAAATAAATAATAAATAAATGAAGAAACAAACAAACCTGTAGTTCTAAGAAAGAGTGAGTACATTTAGGGATACTCAGGATTTATAAAATTTGAGGCTAGGTGAGAGGTAGAAGTTGGGTCCCCAGGAGTGCTGTTACCAAGAAAAAAAAACTGAATTCGATTCCAATTTTATTTATTCTTCACACCTTCCTCCTAAGTATGTCTCAATAATAATCTGAGATTTGTCTAGTTTAATTGATGTCTCATTGTTAAACTTCATGTGTTATTGTAGGATTTGTAATGTAAAAGGCTTACACATCATGTAATTACATTTTTTATTTGGAAATATATTTTATGATACATATTTTATTAGACCTAGATCTTTTATAAGTAATTAGAAATATTGGTTGGGAGGCATGTCATCGGTTAGGTAGTATGCACTTATTTTTTCACCATGTTTGTTTTGTTTTGGCTTTCCTTTATCTAAATATTCAAATAGAGCATTTACCCTAGATTGTTCTGTATTTTTTGAATGCATTAGGGGCCTATGGGAGGACAGCCGTAAGAGGTAAGTGACAAATTCTTTCTTTAAATTTATAGTAAAAAGGGCTAAACTGAGAAAATATCTGACCTGAAGAAGTGAATACCAGGAACTCTAGTAAAATAATGAAAAACATTTAGCAGCATTTAACTGTTGATGAGTTCAAAATAATCTCTCTGAGAAATCCTTTTTAAAATATTTTAAGAGAGATTTACCTTTTCTGAATTGCTTTTTATCTTCACAAGCAACTTACATGCCTTCTGTTCTTTATGCTACTTTCCATGTCTCTCAAGGATTTATTTTATCCTTAGAATTTTTTTTTACTAGCAAATACAATATTCTTATAAAATTTCAAATATACAGGTAAGGAAGAAAGAAAATGAATTTGATCCCTTCTCTAGAGCCAGGGTAACTGCTCTAATTAAGTCTATTCTTAAACTTCCATAATAGACAAAAATTTGATTCAGAGTTCAGGAATTTATTTTGTCCTTATTGTTCTAAATTGCTTAGACAATCTAACAACCAACGTGTTCACTTAATCATGAGCTCATCAGACTGCAAAACATGGAAAAAAATCAGAAGACTGGGAAAAGTTGAGAAAAGATGAAAATAACTCATTAGTGTATAAATTTGTATGGTCCTGAGGAAGCAAAAATAAATTGCAAGTGACTGGAGGATATTAAAGAAGTTTGGTAAAAGTAGGAATAAAATGAAATTTGGTAAAAGGGAGAATAAAATGATATGATAACTACAATACACAGACCAGACTTGCAAAAGAAATAAATTTCCTACATTCTGTATAACTTTCAGAAGATCTATTGGACCGTCATGGAGTTAAAAAAAACCAGTTCATACTTACCTGAGTCTAGAGAATATCTCAGTATGACATATACAAAATACTTTTGTACCTTAAGCATACAGTTGACCTTTGGGAACATGGGATTGAACTGAGTGGGTTTGCCTATGTGCCGATTTTTAACAACCAGAGGCAATTGAAAGTGTAGTATTAACAGGTTGTGAAGCCTGCATATACGGATGGTCAACATTTTGCATAGACAGGTTGAGCATGGTTGACTGTGGAACTTGAGTATGTGTAGATTTTTGGTACACGTAGGGAGTTTAGAACAAATTTTCTGCACGCACTGAGGGATAACTTTAAACTTAACTTTGCAAAAGTAATTGTCTTGTACTCAAAAGAAAATTTTTATAGAATTTTGTTCGGAATTCTATTGTTTGTCATTTTGGTAAATAATCTCACGAAAAATAGTTAAAACACTAATTTATCAGAATTCATTTGTTATTTTCTGGTTGTGGGATTTTATTTACAAATGCAAATATCTATCTACCCCAATATTGTTTCTTTAATTGTTCTGCCATGTATTTTATGCCTTGAAATATATATTTTATTGCCAATTTCTTTATTTGATTTCTGTTTCCTGTTTCTTCCTGAGTTTCTTCACTAATTTAAAAGTAATGATAGATTACTTTACCTACAAAATTCCTGTAAGGTGTTAAATTCTAATAAAGCTTTTTAAATAGAAGTGAGTATTAAGAGCAACTGGCAGAGTGACATCAGCAAGATGAAGTTCTTGGAATCACTGCCCCCACACAAAAGTACAAAAAGCAACCATGAAAGACAAGAATATCACCCTAAATTCACCAAATCTCAAGGGAAAAACAGAAACTCCCTGCGCCCACAGAAACAAGAAATGCAATGCTGTAGCCTTAAGAGGAATTGTCCACTTAAACTCTGCCACTCCCTCACAAATGCCAGCATAACACCATCCATAGAAAATTTCCCCAGACCTAGGATTTCCCAGGTGGGAGGAGGAATTGAGAGGTAAAAGTCTGGTCTCTCTAGTGGTTTGGTAGTCTTTGAAGACACCCCGCTTTTTTCTCTTTCTAATGATTCTTTTTTTATTATATACATATTGACAGATTTTTCAAAATCTACTTCCTAAAAATAAAGGAAGCAAAGTGGCACTATGTTGCACCTACATTTTTTATTTATTTACTTATTTTAAACATGTGGGGTACAATTCAGCGTTAGGTATACAAATGTTCATTATGCTGGTACCCTTGTTGATGAGGTGTGCCCCTCCGTCCCCTGGCAGTTTCCCTCAACTGCCAATCCCAACCCCCCTTCCCCTGGCAGTTTCCCTCAACTGTCAGTCCCACTGCCCCCTCCGCTGGCAATTTTCCACAACTGCCAATCCCTTTCTTAGAGTATTATGATAATTGTTCAAGGTTTATGAGTGAGAACATATGGCACTCTATTCTTTGTTTCTGTGATAGATCACTGAGTATGTTAGACTCTAATTCCAGTCAAGTTGCTGCAAATTCCATGTTTGTCCTTTTGGCTGTATAATATTCTATTGTGTATATGTACCACATTTTAAAAAATTCTTTCTAGCTTTGATGGGCAATGTCATTGGTTCCATGTTTTTGCTTTTGTGAATAGAGCTGCAACAAACATGCGTGTGCAGGTATCTTTTTTTGTAGAATGACTTGAGTTCCTCCGGGTATGAATAGGGGGATTACTGGGTCAAAAAGAAGGTCAATTTCTAATTCTTTCAGAAATCACCACATTGTCTTCCAAAGAGGTTGCACTAGTTTGCATTCCCATCAGTTGTGTAGAAGCATTCATTTTTCTCGCATCCTTGCCAGCACCTGTTGTTTTTGTTTTATTAATGATGGCCATTCATACTGGAGTTAGGTGGTATCTCAATGTGGTTTTGATTTGCATTTCTCTGATGATTAGTGAGGCTGAGCACTTTTTCACATATCTGTTGGCTGCCTGTATATCTTCTTTTGAGAAATGCCCATTTGTGTTTTTTGCCCACTTGTTAATGGGGCTGTTTTTTGTTGTTTTTTTTTTTCTTTTGGGTGCGTTTGAGAACCTTGTAGATCCTAGATGTTAAACCTTTGTCAGATATGCATTTGGCAAATAGTTTTTCCCATTCTGTTGGCTGTCTCCTTGCTCCCTTGATGGTTTCTTTTGCTTTGCAGAAGTTCATCAGTTTAAAGAGGTCCCACTTGTCTATCTTATTTCTTATGGTATGGGCACTTCGGATTTTGATCAGGAATTGATGCCAGTTCCAATTTCTCCTGCATTTTCGAAGATTCTTATAGTTTGAGGTTTTACCTTTAGGCCTTTGATCCATTTAGAGTTGATTTTTGTGTATGGTGACTCCGGGGTCCTGTGTGAATCTTCTTCATGTGACTAGCCAGCTTTCCCTGCACCAATTACTAAATAGTTTCTCTTCTCCCAGCGCTTGTATTGGAGGCTTTGTCAAAGGTGAGTTGGTTGAGAAATTGAGGCTTTGCTTCTGGAATTTCTATCCTGTTCCCTTAGAAACCCCACATTCACACTATGTCATAAGAAGCATTGAGAACCCAACAGGACTGAAACTCTTGTGGCAAATATGAGACCAAGAGTTGGGTGCTGGTTATAGTGGCAGGCATGTGGATTATGGTGGCTACTCTGTGCTCCAATAAAGGGACTGATATGCTTAGGAGACTAGTGGTGCTGTAGCACTGAAGGGGCACCATTCATGGGAAAGTCTAAGCCCCTGATCAGATTTCCCACCTAGATCAGGTGCTCTTGTGGAGCCTTCCCCTGACCCAGAAACATCTATAATGTCACAATTAGATTTTGGTACTTGCTTAAGTCTTCCCCACAAGACTACAAACTACAAAAACTGTAGGTTTGTGTTTAAGTTCTTGTGCTGCATTAAGGTATACTGCTCACTCTAAATGCTCTCCAAAACAGGAAGCAACAACAGGTCAGAGATTAAATTCTAAAATTAAGAAGTAAAGCTCTGACACCACAAAAATCACCTGCAAAAACTGGAAGAGGAGGCCAACTCTCCCAATTCACAGATATCAATATAAGGATACAAGCATTGTGAACACTTAGAAAAATATGACACCAACAAAAGACCTGCTTTAACCCACTCAACTCTGAGTAAAATTTCATTTTCTGGATCCAAAATGTAAGATGTATGAAATGCTTGACAGAGATTTCAAAATAATACTCTAAAGGAAATTCAGGGAATAACACAAAAATATAGATAGAAAATTAAATAAAATTTGAAAATTAATCCATGAGCAAAATTATAAACTGAAAAAGAAATAGAAACAATTTTGAAAAACAGAAATACCAGAGATGAAGAATTCAATAACTGAACTGAAAAACTCAGTAGAAAGCGTTGGTAACAGACTTCATCAAACAGAACAAAAAATCAGTGAGCACAAGAGAGAAGAGTTAAAATAGCCCAAACAGAGAAGCAAAAAACAAAAAAGCAAAAAGAAAGATTAAAAAAAGAAAAAAACAAAAAAGCAGCATTATAGAGAGTGAAGAAGACCTATGGAAATTATTGAACATCATCAAGCAAACTAACTTTGTATAATAGGAGTTTTTAAAAGAGATAAGTGAGGAAAAAATCCTAGAAAGCATATTTGAGGGGAAAACAGCTGAAAATACATGAAATATGGAGAAAGATGACAGCATCTGGGTTAAGAAGCACAGACATCACTGATCAAATTCAACCCAAAGAGCTATTCCCAAAGCCACATCCTAATAAAATTATCAAAATTCAAAACAAAGAAAGAATACCAAAGACAGCAAGAGAAAAGAAGTATATCACAATCCCCAGAGAGTCAGTTGGGCTTTCAGTGGATTTCTCAGCAGAAACCCTGAAGACCAAGAAGGGGTGGGATGATACATTCAAAGTGCTGAAGAAAAAAATACTGCACATTAAAATATTGAATCTAGTAAAGCTATTCTTCATGCATGAAGAAGAGATATAGACTTTTCTAGACAAACAAAAGCTAAAGACTTGAACCAGACTTGTCTTATATGGAATACCAGCAGGAGTTTTTCATTCTGAAGAAGAAAATGTTAATGTGTAAAAAGAAAAAACATCTGAAGGCATAAACACACTAGTAAAAGTAATCAGCAAAAATCAGAATAATATTGTGATTGTGGTATGTAAACTGTTGGGAGCCAACATCTATAGCTACATGGCTGAGGCCTGTAAAGGCCCATCTGGAAGATCACCTCTGACATAGGATATCAGTTATACCTATAATATTGGCGTGTGATTAGTGACCAGTGTGCATACATGGCAGTAAAACTTATAAGTAAATCTCAATACACCTGATGGAAAGTGCATAGCAGAATTATTTCTCTCTGTCTTTCTAAGTTTTACTTCTTTCTAGATATTTTTTAACTTCTATTTCCTTGTAGACTGGGTAGTCAGCTCTTGTTCCCGAAAGCTGTTTCCCCTAGGGCTAAGATTAGAAACTAAATTACCATGATAGTTTTGTCGCCCTGCCCCTAGCCAGGTAGAACGTTTTCTTTTGTTTCGTTAATTCCCGAAACTCTGTCTGCTTCAGCCCATGGCCGCCATCTTGGAAGCCCTGCATTTCCTTGTTCAAGAGTGTGACAGCTACTATTTGATTTTTAGAGTAGACTTGTTAGGATAAAATATATACATATACACTCATAGCTGCGTAAATCTATGCTTGCTGTTTTGATTCCTTTTGCTACATTATTCAAGTGTAATAGTTACTATACGATGTATAAAAGACTTAACGATAAGGTATTAGCTTAATAGGATATAGCATAGTATTAAAGTCCAATAACTAGATCATATGAAAATTAAAGTTTAGACATATGAAACATATGAATTATAGTAAAGAATGGTAGTTTAAGAATAAGTTTTAACTGAGTTATAAGGCATTACGTTAAATCATAATAGGTTAATAGTATAACTGACAGTTAAGTCATTTAACTAAACTTATAGATTATAGTATAGTGTTAAGTTGATAATATTAATTGTTAAAAATATTGGGAATCAGTGAACTTGGATTGAACCTAGAGTTAACTCAGGAAAGTTTTTTGTATTAATCAGGATATAGAGCAAAGAGTATAATATGAATGATTCATTGAACATTATGGAAAACACTTTGAACGATTTGTATTGAAATTGTGCACCTGTGACCTTAATGTAAGCACGGCAGGCATCATGGAATTTGAATTGTTTGCTTGGAAATTGCAGATCTCGTGGTGGTCTTGTGATGCATAGTTTGTAAAGCACGAAACTTGTACGCCCCCAGTGAGTGATTATCACATTGCTGGAGGGTATAGAAAATGGTATATAAGTTGGAAGGAGTCCGAATAAAAGTTGGCTCCAGTCCTGATCAGACTGTTCCCAGAAGAACTGCCTCCGAGTGGTCTTCTCGCTGTCCAGATTCTCTGGTGCAGGTCCTAACCCACCCTTGGTCAGTGCTGGTCACTGACAGTAAACCATCTATGTCAGAGAGGGAGTAAGATGATAAATAAACTGGTGGCAGTGTGAGAGTCTCTGCATAGGTGAGTGTCCTTCAGGACAAATCTGCATGCGTGGGTGTGTGTACGTGGGTGAATGAATGCCCCACTGAAGGGAGACATCGGATCAAGTACAAAGAGCTACCCTGCAGAGGAGGCTGCAACTTACCACTGCTCTGAAATGGGTGCCTTCGGTTTGCAGAATCATCTGAAATTCTCAGGGGATCTCTCAGGCCAGGGCAGCAGAGATAAGACGCCCCTCAGCACCTGGCACCAGGGCCACACCACCACCTGCGGCAGCAGACCAGGCACTGGGAGCAGGCACCTGGAGAAAGTGAGGAGAGGAAATCTGGAACTGAGCCCCATTGAAGAAGAACACATGGACCAGTGCCATTTTCTTTGTCCTGGGACAGCAGATACCTGCTTTAGTCCATCAACTCTGAGCAACCTCCATCCTGAGACTGAAGGGTGATCTCTGCATCCCTCTGGAATTGAGAATTGTTAGCTCAGGGAGGATACTTCAAGAGCAGGATATCAGACAGAAAGATGCCCCATCCCCACGCTGGACCAGACACAGACACATGTGACCCAAGTGGGAGATCTAGCAGTAGCAGCAGCAGATGTGTGGGGTGAGTGCTGATCTGATAAACTCCCCTTCCCCCAGTAGTCCATGGGGCATCTGGTCCATGTTGAGATCAGCCCATGTTGAGAGCAGAAGGGAAAGTCTTCAAAGCCCACTCCTGATCACAGCAAGAGCCAAAAGAGGGAGTGCTTGAGACATGCCAGTTAAAAAAAAGAAAAGGAACCTGAAGTTTCAGAAATGGCCACAAAAGTGAGCTCTTTTTTTCCACACTCTTTCCATACATATCTTTCTGTAAGTGTCTTCTGTCTTGATTTGCTCCCTTTTCTCCCTCTTTTTCTTTTTTCTTTTTGTGCAAGGGGTACTTTTGAAAGCAAGTGTATCTTCTTTTTTTGTTTGTTTTGCTTTTTTGTTTGTTTTTCTGTTTGTTTGCTTGCCTGTTTGCTTTTCTTCTCCTTCTTTCTCTTCATCTTCCTTTCTTCTCCTGTCTTTCTTTCTCTATTCTTTTCCTTTCTCTTATCTCATTTTTGTTTCAGGGGTATACATACATTCCCACTGCATGGACATACTGTAAGGTAGTGGGAAGTGGGTTCCAGGAGACCCACACCACAGTCAGCAGATACTGCAATCTAAGGTAGCTTCTGAACCATAGCTCCCCTTATTAAACCCTAATCAAATCTCAAAACTGAAAAAAAAGACCCCAAGTTTGGCCTCAAAATTGAAGAAGTCCTGAGGCTCCACCTAAGGAAGAATAATGGGTGGAGCAAACAGAAATGAAAACTATTCCCCCTCTCACTGAGCAAAGGAATTAAGTCAGGGGGAAAAAGGGGGATAGAAAAAAAATCTGTCAGAAATGAAGAAGAATCAACAAAAGAACACAGGTACTCCCAGACTCCTGGAAAGACAGTGCCTGAGAATCCAGACTTTGGAAGTCAAACCATGAAGAGTCCTCAGAACAACGGGTCCCAAACCACAAATCTAGGTAACATGGTATTGATGGAAAGAATGAACAAGTATAGAAAGACAAGAAGAAAGAATAAAAGCCGGGCTCGGTGGCTCAGCCTGTAATCACACACTTTGGGAGACTGAGGTGAGTGGATTGCCTAAGCCCACGGGTTCAAGACCTGCCTGGGCAACTTGGCGAG